>NC_057350.1:86349779-86602279 GCF_016509475.1 Prionailurus bengalensis | reverse complement strand
CAACTAAAGAAACAAATAAGTTAAAAAAAAAAAACCCAACCTCACAACAATTAAAATAATCATGTAACAATAATGTTCTTCAAATTCCACTGCTTAACTGGAATTTTCCATAATCAAATTTATTTTTGTTTGTAGTACAGTTGTACTGGATATATATTTATATTTTAAAGTATTTAGCATGCAGCTGACCAAGCCTTTGTTCATTTGAGGGAGCGTGTATTTAAGGGTTGTGACTATAGGGTAAATTAACTGTTGAATTATTTCTGAAGTTGTTTGCATCCAATGAAAAATAAGAAACATGATTTAGTTATGCACATTTAAAACTGTTCTGCTATTGCTAAACGTTTTTTCACATTGTTCTTTCATAGCTTTATATGTAGCTACACTAAAACAAAAGATGATCATCTTACCTGTGAATGCATTATTCTTAGTAAATCTGAAACCAAATGTTTGTTTAAATTATTACTCAATAATAAGCTTGGGGTTGACTTTGAATTTATTTTATTTTGGAAAAACACACTGATCTGTAGAATTTGTGTTTGGAAATGGCACTTTACATATTTATTATTATTTCCAAAAGCCCAGAAACTTTTGCTTATGATACAGTTAGGGTTGTAATAGTGAGTTTAAATTACTGATTCGGGATAATGTTTTGATAGTTTTTCATAACAGTAAAATACACCCACAGCATCTAAGAAACAAACATACGTTTTTCTCTTATTTCATTGTTAATGCTTGGTGTTATCCAATGCTTTTGATTCTATCATTATTCTCTCCTAAAAATACTTTTATTATAATACTACCTTGTTCATAATAAAGGGAATATTTTAATTCATGAGATTTAATTTTAAATCTAATTTTAAATATCAAGTAACTGTATGGATATAGAGAAGTCAAATTTAATACAAATTATAGTCCATGTTAACTTTCATTTACATTTATATGTATGATCAATTTTAAAATTATGCTTCCAGTTATATATATATATGTATGTAAATATACATATATGTATATATATGTATATATATGTATATTTACATACATACATATATATTTACAAGCAAGTCTTGGTCATACAAATAATAATTCAGAATTAAAATTTTCCATATGGAGAATGAGAGAATTAACTCATCAAAATACAGATCATATTTTGTCATTTGTTTATTTACATTCTATAACTAAAAATTATTTTATTGGGAGAAAACAAAAGCCCTTAAAAATGAAGATTTTCCAGGTGAATACTATAGAAATACTGAGGAACTGTAAATGTATTCTTTTTGCTGATTCAGATAACACTATTAATATGAAAATATATAGAGCAAATTTTGGCCAAGCACCAGCTGAATATAGTAACAGCAAACTTTTCACTATTGGGCACGACTTAAAATCTTTGTTGTACATTTTTTACTACAAAAAGTGTTCTATTACATTTTTTTCTGATTATTACCATCTGCCCTTTTCATTATAACTTTAAGCTATAGCATTAAAATCTTCAAATCTACAGTTTTCCAAATAACTTGCATTAATATTTTCACATCTGTTAAATTCATTGGACAAATAAATAATTCAAAGGCTATTTAAGATTATGAAAGCACATGTTTTCCACATTGGCTTATATTTAAATTTTTCTTTCATGTTTCCTGTGTGAACTCTGGAAGTAGGGGGCTGGAAATTATACAGTACTTTGGATTTGTTAGTGCCACCCAGCCTTGGAGAATAGCATGAACACTGCTCCAGCAGGTCACCATTTTGAAGATGGGCCAGATGTGCGGCAGTGTTATGGTGGGCAGGGAAGTCTCAAAATAACATGCTACAATCTGCCTATGACTCATCAGCGTGTGTGTGTGTGTGTGTGTGTGTGTGTGTGTTCCCACGCAATGTTTTTGGCCAAATGGTGCTTAAAAATACTGACAATATTTTACCTCCGCTTGAATCTTGTGATTATCAACTGTGGATTTTCAAGAATGATGCAGAGGCAAATGACTAAAAGCATATAACTAATTGAGGACTGTAGTCCCCAAGGACTAAGAGTAGTTAACTAGGAGTAGAAATTAGGGATATTGCTGCATTAACTTAAGTAGAACCCTGGGAAATAACCATTAAAATATATATGTGTGTGTGTGTGTGTGTGTGTGTGTGTGTGTGTGTGTGTGTGTGTATACATACATATTTGTTGAATCAGTTGATGTTAAATAATGGAAAGAGAAACACTAGTTTTTTTTGTTCTTTCTGCCATTGTTATGATATTCCCTATAATGATGAGCTATTATGCTTTTCTGGGATTACTCAAAGCTAACGAAAAAGATATTATTGTCATTTCCCAATTGAGAGTGCTAGAAAGATATTGGGGTCGTGGACATATATAGATAGTAAAGCATTTCAAAGATAGAATGATGGATTCACTTTTATATTTTCCTAAGCTGTCAAAACTTCAGTGCTGTGATTTTACCATGTTAGGAGAGATTCTTATTTTCCATGTGTTTGATTGACATACTCACTTTGTGTCTTCACCTTTTTGGGGACGTTATTACCAGAATCTGCTTGGAGTGGGGTCCTGGCTTTCACAAAGTAATTTTGATGTCATTCCTTCCTATGAGAGGAAAGAGAAAGCATCTTGAGGAAGCAGCTTAAATTTGGGGTTCAAATCTTGCATTAGAAAATAAGGAAAATGAGGGGAGTGGATATGGCATCAAAATGTGGATCAACTTTTCTGAGAGATGCCTGTGGTACTGAAACAGGAGACACTCTTCTTTCCCTCTTCTAAGGGTGGTGATGTGGACTTCCAGCATGAAGAAGGGTCAGATGTATTTTCACAAAATCCAACAGATTGTATTTATTTTTGAGGATTTAGTAGTCAAATAGATCATGTAATCATATATTTTCAAGTCTGACAAAGTGAAAAGTCTCTGTGTTCTTTGGACCTCCCATCACTTGGTTCCTCTTTTATGAAGCAATGAATGTGATTAATTCTTCTGTAGCTTTCAAGAGATATTTTATATTTTTTCCAAGCAAATTTATATGTATAAATATTTTTCTTCTCTTTTACAGAAATGGTAGCATAGCGTATACAGTGTTCTGCATTTGCTTTTTCAGTTAATACATGTGGAACTCTTTCCTTATTCATTTTGTTGTTATGGGTTGCATAGTATTCCATTGTGAGGATGCACCATAAATTATTTAATTGGCTGACTATTATAAATGTTTAAGTTGCTTCCAATCTTTTGTTCTTATAAAAATGCAAGAAACCTTGTGTACTGCTGGTGGGAGTGTAAAATGGTGCAGTTACTGTATAAAAGAATTTGATAGTTCCTCAAAAAGTTAAGGATAGAATTTCCATATAATCCAGTAATTCCACTTCAAGGTATATAACCAAAAGAATTCAAAACAGGGCCTCAGATACCTGTATATTGATGTTCGTGGTAGTATCATTCACAATAGCCAAAGGTGGAGCCAACCCAAATCCATAAATAGGTGAATGGATAAACAAAATATGGTATATACATACAATGGAATAATTATACAGCCTTAAAAAAAAAGAAGGAAATTCTGATACATGCTACAAGGTGAATGAACTTTAAAACCATTATTCTAAGTGAAATGAACCAGACACAAAAGAACAGATATTATGCGATTCCACTTAAATGAGCTACCTAGGATATGCAAATTCACAGAGACGGAAGGTAGACTAGTGGCTACCAGGGGTTGGGAGGAGAGGGAAATGGGAGTTATTTTTTAGTAGGTACAGAGTTTCTGTTTGAGAAGGTGAAAATTTTCTGGAAATAGATAATAATGTGGTTATATAACAACGTGAATATACTTAATGCCACTGAATAAAATACTTAAAAATGCTTTAAGTAGTACATTTTATGTCATGTGTATTTAACCACAATTCAAAAGTAGCCCCCTCAAAATGCAACAGTGAGAAACCTTGTATACCAAATTCTGCATGCTTGGAGTATATCCTTTTGACAAATTTATAAGGTGCGCAAATGAGGGTTTGGACTTTGATAGTTCTTTACCTTTTCAACAACAGTGTATTAGGTTGCCTGTTTCCTCACATTCTAAGAATGTATTTAATTAAACTTTTCTCTTTCTGGCAACCTGATAGGTGAAAAATCATTGCTTTTTTTTTTTTTTTCTTTTTAGAATGGAAAGGAAACTGTAAACTTCCTTAAGGGACTGGAATTGGGATCCCATTGGCCTTCTATATTTGAATGGGGAAGAGGAGACACATTAGAGTTTTTAACCCAGGCTCTAATGGAAACTTTATTTGAGTGATACATTATTAATTAATTTTTAAATGGCCTTAGCCAGAGATGGGTTAAAAAGTTTGCCCAGATGACATATATAGTATTGTTTCAATCTGTACACTTTGTTATTTGGGGGCGTTTTAACTTTTTTTCCCAGTTAATTTATCAAACCTCCAACAATGCATAAGATATAATGCCTGCTTTGAGGAGCTCACAATGTGATGGGGGAAGCCATCTTGAGAACATTCCAGGTAGGACAGGTGGGCTGCAGCCTAGAATGAGAAGAGTTCTTCCGATTAGCATGTTTTCTACTCTTCAGTAAGTCCAGACCTTGGGCAAGTCTGAGGCTCAGTCTCTTGCCTGTGGAGTTTCTCCTGGACCCCAAGCTTGAGAAGGGGTTTTCACTTTCACTTTTGGTCAACATCAAGGTCAACAATAATTCTTTTTCATAGTTTGGAATTCTCGATATTAGAGCCATAGTATGTGTGACAAGTGTACCTGTCCTTTCCCTACTTCCTCCGCATTTCCCTGATTCCTTTTTTTTTTTTTACTTATGTGTCTTACTTCTTTCTCAAACCCTCCTGAAATCTCATCTGTATCACCAAGTCTTTCTCCAAAGCCTTTCCTACTTCTGCCCACCTTTTACCTATTAATCATTTGTTTCTTCTCCAATTATTTATTTAGCATTACTTTTGTGCTAGACAATAGGTTGAGATACTGAGGATACAAGGATGAATAAGTCCAGTCCCTGCTCTCAGGCTGATACTATTTGAGTGCTTTATTACCTTTATTATAGTGCTTGCCACAGCTTGCCTTGTATTACAGGGCAACCTAATTAGCCGGAGAGCATTTTGATTTGTATGCCTTCAGCCATAGCACATTGCCTAGGACACACAAATGTGTATTGTCCAACCATTCACTTGGGGGGTGGAGTTGGGGGGGTGGAGAGAGAAAAGATAGATAGAGATAGAGATAGAGATAGGGAGAAAGAGAGAGAGAGATTGAACATTTACTCTGTGCCAGGCATTTGGTTAAGGGCTTTACAACTATTATCTCATTTAACTTTTCTCAGAACACCATGGAGCAGGAATTATTAGTTTCACCATTTCACATGGTAGGAAACTGAGAAACAGTGCTTAAATAACTTGCCAGGGTCACATTGCTGAGAAGTGGCAGAGCCAGGATTCATTCCTGTAGAGTCTGGTTGTAGGACTCTTGCTTTTGGCCACTGTGCTAGATTGATTTTCTTCTCAGTCATCATTCTAGTCAACAGGGCAGTCACATAATCAGCAGCACAACCGCAGTCTGCTTGTAATTACGCTTTAATCATTTTGATGTCCCCAAGGTTCAGGTGCCTGTGTTTGTGTGTTTTACTAAATGTGAGTCCACAGCTAGGTTGTAGTACTGAGCTGGTGAGCTCCAGGCAGCAGGTAGCTTTACATGATGCTTATAGACAGATGTCTGCATTTGTGTGAGCCTCTAAATGCCATGAGATGATGATAATGAAGCTGATTTATGCCACTTACCAGATGGGTCCCCAAAGCTGCTTGGAAACTGGCATAAAATCAAAGGCAACTTGCAGATAGCTGTGATGTGACAGCTGATCTTGAGCAGCCTTTTGGTGTGGTTTAAACCAGAGGGTTTCACAAGCTTCACAAGCTTGTCCACTGAAGTCTTCTTATAGCAGTGAATAGTGAAGCATATGTGCCTCTGTGATCTGGTGATGAAGCATGGAATGATCAAGATATGCCATGCCTTGATGTCTCCAGGTTTTAACTTAAAATTAAATGCTTATTTTAATAATCTAATAATCAATAATAGTAATCTAATAATGATCTATCCATGCTTATTTAAAAATGACAAGGTTTTTGATTATTTACCATCAAATAAACGGGTACTGTAAGAAGTGTGGTATTATTTTCTGCAATGCCAAGGTCTCTCTGCCACACCATCTGCTTAGACTTCACTTGAAGGAGCACTGGTTAAATAAAACTGATGTAGGACATTTGAGGTGTGGCCACTTAAAACAGTTATTGTCATACCAAGTAAGGGATTAGAGGGTCCTTAAGTCCATGGCCATACCACTCTGAATGTGCCTGATCTCAGAAGCTAAGCAGGGTTGGGCCTGGCTAGTACTTGGATGGGGGAGAGGGTCCACAAGCTGGTCTTTGCCAATGCACAGTCTAAGGCTGACTGCCCTTTCTAATGGCTGTTTTCAGTCATGGTCATCTGATGTCCCTGTGTGTAGAGACAGATGTAAACTCTCCTACAAGCAGTGTGGACTTATGTAATGTTACAAAGATGATCAGCAGTGTCTCCCTGTCCCTGGGGCTCTAAGTTAATGTGACTTGACCCCCGTCCACAGTGGTACCCATAATTTCTGTACATTTCTAAGGGATTATTTTCTTGAGGCTTTCTCCGGTTTAGCTTTTTATGTCTGCAAGTGTTTTCTGTTTGGTTTTTGTCCACCTGTATGCAAAATTCAGTGCTTCCACTAGTTTTAACCACCCCAAATCCACCCATTCTAAGCATTTCCTGAGTTTGTAACTGGACTGAATATCTGAGGAATACAGTCTCTCAACAATTTCAGTAGCTCCTCCATCTTCTCTCTGTACCCTGACTTTCTTTTCTTTCACTCCTTCCCTCTTAAGAGCAAACAAATTGCTCTCTCTGTCTCATGCCACATAGTTTGCTTTCCTCTGAATCCTTGGCCTCAGTTGACATTCCTGCCCTGCAGGACTCACCTACCCCAAGTGGTACTACTGAAGCATTTTCCCAACAAAGGCAATTCTCTCACTAAGCGGAATTCTCATACCAGTTGCCAAGAGAATAAAATGTTCTTCATCTACCCCCCAATAATAAAGTAACAAAAGTTGAGAGTGATTTACTTTCTTTTAGAAAATAAATTAGAACAGACTCAAGGTTATCTCAGTAATAATAGCACTCTCTCTCTCCCTTGCATTCCAATATGCTGTGTTGAATGGGAAAGAAAGGCATGAAGTTACAGCTTGCTCAAAGGGAATTGAGCGTAAGGGTGCTATCTGTGTATTACAGGGGACAAAGAAACCTCTTCTACTTTGCCTGGTTCCTGAAGAATTGTTATCTAGCATCTACTCCTACATCCCCAAAGTTGAATTTACAACCTCCTAGAGCAGCAAATAGTTTTTTGGGCAATACTGACAATTTAGAAAATTTTCCTTTGTATTAAACTGATATCAACCTTCTGGAGCTTCCATCCTTGTATTCTAACCCTATTTTCATGAACTCTGACTAATTTGACTTGAGTTACATTATATACTCTGCATCCCAAAATGTATACTTGAGAAACTACTTTCCTGCTCCAAATGTCTTGGCGGTTCTCCATTCCTGAGAGAATAAAATCTTATCTCCTTAGCAGAATTGTCAATATCCTTGATAAAGAGGATTCAGACATCCCTTTCCACCTTAACCCTCTGCTTTCTCCTTGTCTTTTGTTTCCTGTTGTCCAAGTTCCTCTAATTCCCCAAGTAGATATGTCACTTTACTTGTTTTTATTCTGCTTTCCTGCCATTTTTTAAAAAGCTTCCCACCTGTCCCATCTCCACTGATCCACATCTTATTTATTTTCCAGTGGTACACTTACCATGAAGCCTTCCTTGATTTCTCCAAATGAGTTGCTGCTGTCTCTGGGCTCCCTATTGTTACTATATATATATGTGTGTGTGTATAAATATACATATACACATATGTACATATACATATATGTGTGTATATATTTTTTAAGTTTATTTATTTATTGAGACAGAGACAACATCAGTGGGGAGGGGGCAGAGAGAGGGAGAGAGAGAATCCTAAGCCTGACACAGGGCTCAAACCCACAAAACCATTAGCTCATGACCCAAGCTGAAACCATGGGTTGGTTGCTCAACTGACTGAGCCACCGGGTGCCCTTCCTTATTACTGTAGATCTGTGCTGTCCAATATAGTAGCAAGTAGCCACATGTGACTATTGAGCACATGAAATGTAGCTAGTCCAAATTGAGATATGTTGTTAAATATAAATTACATCCTGGATTCAAAGACTTAGTACAAAAACAGGGTGTAAACATCTCATTAATAATTTTTTATATTTATTCTGTGTTGAACTGATAAGATTTTGGTTATATGGGTTCATGTAAAATATATTATTAAGTTAATTTCACCTTAAAAACTTTTCCAGTGTGGCTACTAGAAAATTTAAAATTACATATATGGCTTACATTGTAATTCTATTAAATAGCTCTGCTCTGCTTTAGACCGCTATATGGGATTTAGTGTTAAGCACCTTGTACTATCACTCTGTGCATTTCACTCCCTGCTGCTAGACTTTAAATTCTCTGAGGTCAGGACTTATAACCTGTTATTCCTCACTACTCCCCCAAAGAGCCTTTTATTCAGTGGATGTGCAATATATGCTAATGAAACAAAATAGGAAACTTTTTATTAGAAGGAGTCAGAAATTCAAATGCCTACAGAGACCAGACAGGTAGCAAAATTACATGAAGTGAGCTAGGTTTAATGGATCTTGATGTCAGGGGCACAGTAGGATTTAGGGGTCAATTAGCAGTGACTGTGGTCACGTGGAGATTCACAGCTGTGTAAAGGAGGCAGCCACTTCTCCCCATCAGCTAAAATATTGCCACATAGGAATGTAGGTCTAGAGTTGCCTAGTTCCAATCTTTTGAGAGAAACTGGATATCTGGACTTTTATGTGAATATAACTTGATTTTTATATTGGCCTAATTCTTTAAAAAGTTTGTGTGAGCCAACCAAAACAGTTTGGTGGCCTGGTTACAGCCTGAAAGTTACCAGTTTGTGCTTCTTATCTAAAGGATAAAATGAAATTTACTTGCAGTACCATGTTAGGAAAGAGTAAAACTATTTATTATTGTGGTTTTTATCAAGAAGGGACTGGAATTTGGGCCCTTGAATTTGCAGATTGTTCAGAAATTTATTGGTAGATGATATTTCCAAACATTTCAAATACTTTGTTAAAAAACATACCCTTCTGCAGAATTTATCAAGACTTAGACCCTTATGGGAAAAAAAGACAGATGTGGAGTCTGTGAAATACTTATTGACAGAAGTGTGAGACTGTCAACTTAATGCAAAGGGAATAAAGTGTCTTTCATTCTTAAGTCTGTAACTATTTAGAGTTAAGGAAATGGTCAAAGAAACTGTCACCTACTGAATTTTCAGAGCTCACGTTGCCTGTGTGTTTTCAGAAAGAATCTTGTGGTTGACTGTTGTCCATACATGAAATGACAAAGTTAGAATGAGCTGAATACTAGTCAGAATAATGTTATTTTTAAATGACAGTGTGCTGCTTCTAAGGTAGATTAGCAGTACTCCTTTGGATTTCATTTCTTTGAAATCCAAAATCAATAGACCAAGTAATGCAAAAGAACTCTGGCTTAGAATTGTATTGTGTGTTGAACAGATTCTTATTAATCATTTCCTTTTTTTTTGGTGATTTTATAAAGCTCAGTAACCCATAGTCCTAACAATATCAGAATTAGCTTACCAAAGGGGTCATTATTCTATTAAGTAGTAAAATAAATGAAGATATGTATAAGTGCACTTCAATTTAAGTTTTGTTATTTTGCATGTAACTTGAGCACCTGATATCAAAGATTCTATTTACAGTGTTGTCTTTGAAAGTCATCTGTCACGTATAAATGAGTTTCTGAGCATTTAAAAAATCTCCTAAGCAAACAGAAAGAAGGAGCATGTTATACGATATGAAATCAATGAATTAAGATAATACAGTATTCTCTTAGGCAAATTATGCTGTGTAATTAAAAGCTAGGAACAGTTAATATAGAAATCTGAAATATATTTAGATTGTTAGTCAACTATCAGTGAACTGTAAATTCATTCTGATTTGTCATTAGCCTTTGAGTAAGTCCTGAAATGTTTCTGTTCCTCAGTTTCCCCATTTCCAAAGTAGTTGTAATAATCCCATTTATCTCTTTAATATAATCATATACTGGCGTAGAAGACAGTGCTTTTTCTGGCAAAGTGTTCTGACATCTGGGCAGATAGATGTGGTTGTCATTTCTACAGTATATTGATGTAACAAACATTTTATAAGAACAGCCTACCTTGCTTTATAGCATCTTATTTTTTACAAAACCAGAGAGCAGCTATTATATTATTATTTAGCTTTACAAACCTGTTATGAAGAGTAGAATAACCATAGAAATTAAGATGATCATATGTCAGCTATATATTTGGATAAATGACATAATAATCATAACATTAATGGAAATCTCTTAATGAGATTCCCAAATGAGAATTCCAAATAAGAAAAAAAACTATCATTGTTCATATTCCCTTCCAGTCCTAGTCCAAATGCATTTGATTGACCTTTTTACATAACTGTAATCATAATAAACATAAAATTTAGTATTGTCTTTTGTGACAATATACTCTATTTCCCCATGTTTTTTCTTTTTATTTCATTTTTTTAAGTTTTTCATTTTAATTCCACTGTCATTAACATACAGTATTATATTATTTTCAGGTGTACCATAGTGATTCAATAATTCTAAACATTACTCACTGTTCATATGATAAGTGTACTCTTAATTCCCTTTACCTATTTCACCCATCCCCCTACCCTGCTCCCCTCTGGTAACCATCAGTTTGTTGTTTACAGTTAAGGGTCTGTTTTTTGGATTGTCTCTTTTTTTTTTGCTCTGTTTTGTTTCTTAAATTCCACATATGAATGAGATCATATGGTATTTGTCTTTCTCTGGCTTATTTCATTTAGCATTATACCCTCTAGATCTATCCATGTTGTTGCAAATGGCAAGATTTCATTCTGTTTTATGGTTGAATAATACTCTGTTGTATGAACACACCACCTCTTCTTTATCCATTTATCTATCGATGGACACTTGGGCTGCTTCCATAATGTGGCTATTGTAAATAATGCTGCAATAAATATAGAAGTACATGTATCCCCTTGAATTTGTGTTTTTGTAGTTTTTAGATAAATACCAAGTAGTGCAATTATTTGATGGTAGGGTAGTTCTATTTTTGACTTTTTAAAAAAAGTTTTATTTATTTGTGAGAGGGAGTGGAGGAGGGGCAGAGAGCAAGGCAGAGAGAGAATTCCAGGTGGGATTTACACCACGGGGCTCAAACTCATGAACAATGAGACCATGACCTGAGCTGAAATCAAGAGTTGGATGCTTAACTGACTAAGCCACACAGGTGCCCCAATAATTCTTTTTTTAATTTTATGAGAAAATTCCATACTGTTTTCCATAATGGCTCCACCATTTTTCAGTCCTACCAAGAGTGCACAAGTGTTCTATTTTCTCCATATCTTCATCAAAACTTGTTTTTTCTTATCTTTTTGATACTACCCATTCTAACAGGTGTGAGGTGATATCTCATTGTAGTTTTTTTTCACTGTAGTTTTGATTTGCACTTCCTTGATGATGAGTGATGTTGAGCTATTTTGCCCATATTTCTGCATAGTTTTTAAAACCACCATTTTATATGGCTGTGTAATGCTCCTTTAAATAAAGTATCATAATGTACTTAACTATTTTTCTATTGGTGGTAATCTGGCTTTATTAACTCTTTAAAGGAAGATATCCCAGAAAGGAATAGTAAAAATTTAAAAGTGTCCCACCTTAACTGGTGGGAAGTAGGTTGTTGATGAGAAAAGGCTTTAAGGTATCTGTCACCTCCCTGAGTGTGGGATCACCTGCACAGGCCAATGGTCTTGTACAACAGAGTGCAGCCGAAGTCAGTGGTAAAGACACAGGTTGGGAGGATTTTGGCATGTAAAGGTCATTCAAGACATGGGACTACAATGTGTATAGTTCAAGAGAAACTGAGGACAGGACTCTAAAGGACAGTCATATTTAAAGGACAAACAGAGGGAGCAGAATGCAAAGGAGACAAAGAAGGAATGGTTAGAAAAACAGTAGTGTTATAGAAACAAAGAGAAACTGTGGCTGTCAGTGATGGTGTGACTTGCATAGGGGCAGAGCTGACTCTGGAATCTAGGACTACTGATTTCTCGCCTAGACATAGTTCCACCACTCCTGAGGTAGGCACAAATTCCTTCTTTAACATTTTCGATTTTCTGCCTGGTTTCAGTCAAGGATAGGATGCCTCCATCTTCCTAGATCTCTTTTGATTCTTTTAAAATTATGTTAATTTCTCAATCTGAATGTGTTAACAGAATAGCTTGATTAAAAAAAAGTAACGTTTTGTCTATTTCCAGTGCTATATTATAGCAATAGTTCCCAAAAGTTGGTTCAAGGATGCTGCCAGAGTTTCAGTTTCATTAGATTTGAGAGGGCTTCACAGGTTTGCATTTTAAATAAGCTCCCAGGTGATTCTGATGTTCATTCAAGTTTGGGAATCCTTGATTTAATAAAAGAATGTAAAAAGAGATTTTGGAATGGGACATCTACAAGTTTGCCATACCAGAGGTTTAAATAGGTAAGGCATATAGTCTCATTTTTCATGACAACTTACTCTCATAAAGAATATATGTTTGCTGAACTTTTGCTCTGATCAGAATACTAGACAGGAATCTGAGGAAATAAAAAAAAACAAGATAGCATGAATAAATAATAGAAGCAGTCATAATGCACAGAGAGAATGGATTCCTAGATAGATATTTGTGAAAAGTAACATGTTTCGAAGCTAATCACAGCCCGTGGGAAAAGGAGAGTGGTATAAGAGGATGCTTCCTCCAGGGTCCTTCACCTGTGTAATGCTTTGTTTCTTGCCCTGCTTCATGGGGAGCATGTGTTGCACTAGAATGTGCCTTCTTGGACTTGGCATGAGATGCCTTGGTTTGGAAGCCTGCTCTGCCCTTGCCAGCTGAGTGGCCCTCAGAGAGTTCCTTAACCTTTCTGAGCCTGAATTTCTTGTCTGTTAAACATGATAACACCAGCATGAAGAATATTTTGACAATGGGAACATGAAATGATATTCATAATTAACTCTCAAAGGAGCAATTTCCAGTGTGCTCACTTTCTAAGGAATATTTGTGTAATATAAACTTTTTAAATGTTTTAAAATAACTGGTTTTAAATATTCTTTTGTTGTTTGGGTGTGGTGTGTATTTAACTCGGTGTCCTTTTTTTTTAAACAACTTTATTGAGCTGTAATGTAAACATATAATTTACATGCATAAATTCAACCATTTTAAAGACTTTACAGTTCAACGACTTTTAGCAAATTTACCTAGTTGTGCAACCATGATCATAATCCGGTCTTAGTAACTTGGTATCTTATAGCAGTGGTTCCTAAAAACTGTGTTAAGGGGACCAGAAGTTCTGGTTTGATAGATCTGGACTGGGGCCTTTTAACCTATGATTTTTATTAATGAATACAAACATTTCACAGTCTCCTTTAATGTTATATGAAATTTATAGATAAATTCATGACTAAATATTAAAGATTGGTTTTGGAATATGCATTAAAAATTATACCTGGGGCGCCTGGGTGGCGCAGTCGGTTAAGCGTCCGACTTCAGCCAGGTCACGATCTCGCGGTCCGTGAGTTCGAGCCCCGCGTCAGGCTCTGGGCTGATGGCTCGGAGCCTGGAGCCTGTTTCCGATTCTGTGTCTCCCTCTCTCTCTGCCCCTCCCCCGTTCATGCTCTGTCTCTCTCTGTCCCAAAAATAAATAAACGTTGAAAAAAAAATTAAAAAAAAAATTATACCTCCTATTCTTTGTTTCACTGCACTTTTAAGTTTGACTTTTTTTGGCAAGAATACTTGCCTTTTAAAGTCTTTAATGGGGGCGCCTAGGTGGTACAGTCAGTTAAGTGACTGACTTCGGTTCAGGTCATAATCTCCTGGTTTGTGAGTTCAAGCCGTGCATCGGACTCCGCACTGACAGTGCAAAGCCTGCTTGGACTTCTCTCTCTTTCCCTCTCTCTCTCTCTGCCCTTCTCCTGCTTGTGCTCTCTTTCTCAAAATAGATAAACTTTAAAGTCTTTAGCGAATCATTTCCTTTTATTCACATTTATTCCTTTTAGCTAAGTTAAAAATATGACCTTTTAATTGCCAATTTAAATACCTGTCTTTAGTTCTTTTCTAAAAGATGGTTTTGATTTTTATTATAAAAGCTTGTGTGCTTTTAAAATCTTTCCTCTATCCTATTATTCCTTTCATTTCATGTGGACTCTTAGAAACAGGTGTTTCTTTGTGGTGAGATTTGACTTAATTATAATAGAAAGGAGAGGAAGGAACCTTGTTCTGGTAGGTTTGTTGCACTCAGGAGGCTCTTTAGTAAGCTTTGTAATGAACCTTGTTCTAGTTGACGAATGAACAGATTTTATCTTTATTTAGAGACTCTGCTAGATCGGAAGAGTAATATGGAAAGATTTTGCTTTAAACAATATCTTAGAGCTAAAAAGACTAATTTGAGTGATCTTTTCCCACTGACTTAGGGTTTAAATTCATGAGGACTCTATCACCATTTTTTGTTAGTGTTTTCCTGTTAGACTTAAGGTTTAGTTCTGTCCTTTGTTTGAGGTTTCTGTCAACCTATCTGTTATTGGTTATGACTTAACAATTTTGTTTACATTTAAGTGCATGTCTTAAAATATGAATAATTTTCTGATTTTCATTGGAAAAGCTCAGTTGTGGAGTCGTCAGTGGTCCTCACCTCCCTCAGGCTTCAGTGCAGAGGCCTTCTATTTCATTCTACCTACATAACACTTGCTTCTGTTCCTCTTGATCCCTTTTGTGTGCTTGGTCATTCCCGATATATTTGGAAGTCATTTGCTTACTTGTTTTTTGTCTTTCTCCCTCCACTAGAATGTGAACACAAAGAGATCAGAGACTTTTGTTCACTACTGTATCCCTATGTATAAAACAGTGGCTGGTTCTCAAAAATAATTTCTTGAGTATATGATTATTTTTTATTTTTTATTTATTTTATTTGTCTGGAATTTTAAAAGGATTTTATTTATTTATTTATTTATTTATTTATTTATTTATTTTTGGTGTCAAATTTTTAATTTAAATTCTAGTTAGTTAACACATAATAGTGGTTTCAGGAGTAAAATTTAGGATTCATCACTTACATATAACTCCCAGGGCTCATCACAACAAGTGCCCTCTTTAATACCCATCACTCATTTAGCCCATCCCCTACTCACCTCCCCTCCAGCAACTTTCAGTTCTGTTCTCTATGATTAAGAGTCTCTTATGGTTTGCCTCCCTTTCTTGTTTCTTTTTCCTTCCCCTATGTTCATCTGTTTTGTTTCTTAAATTCCACATATGAGGGTTATCAATTGCCATTTAGTTTTCTCTGACTAATTTATGTTGCTTAGCACAACTGATTCTAGTTCCATCCATGTCATTGTAAATGGTAAGATTTCATTCTTTTTAATAGCAGAGTAATATTCCATTGCAAATATTTACCACCTCTTCTTTATCATATTATAGATAATTTATCTATAAATTATCCATTTATCAACGGACATTTGGTCTCTTTCCATAACCTGGCTATTGTTAATAATACTGCTCTAAACATCGTGGTACATGTACCCCTTTAAATCAGTGTTTTTGTATTCTTTGGGTAAATACCTAGTAGTGCAATTGCTGGGTCATAGGGTAGTTCTATTTTTAACTTTTTGAGGGACCTCCATACTGTTTTTCAGAGTGGCTGTACCAGTTTGCATTCCCACCGTCAGTGTAAGAAGGTTCCTCTTTCTCCACATCCTTGCCAACATCTGTTGTTTCCAGTGTTGTTAATTTTAGCCATTCTGACAGATGTGAGGTGGTTTCTCATCACAGTTTTAATTTGTATTTCCCTGATGATGAGTGATGTTGAGCATCTTTTCATATGTCTGCTGGCCATCTGTATGTCTTCTTTGGAAAAATGCCTATTCATGTCTTCTGCCCATTTCTTAACTGGATTATTTGTTTTTTGGTGTTGAGTTTAATGAGTTCTTTATATATTTTGAATACTCACCCTTCATCCAATATGTCATTTGCAAATATCTTCTCCCATTCCATAGACTGCCTTTAACTTCACTGATTTTTTTCCCCCTCCTTGGCTGTGCAGAAGCTTTTTATCTTTTTTGTTTTAATGTTTTAGAAGCTTTTTATCTTAATGAAGTCCCAATAGTTCATGTTTGCTTTTGTTTCCATTGCCTCCAGAGACATATCTAGTAAGAAGTTGCTATGGCCCAAGGGCGCCTGGGTGGCTCAGTTGGTTAAGTGTCCCAACTTTGGCTCAGGTCATGCATGATCTTGCAGTTCGTGGGTTCGAGCCTCACATTGGGCTCTGTGCTGACAGCTCAAAGCCTGGAGCCTGCTTCAGATTCTGTGTTTCCCTCTCTGTCTCTCTGCCCCTCCCCAACTCCTGCTCTGTCTCAACATTAAACAAAAATTAACAAAAAAAAAAAAGAATTTGCTATGGCCGAGATCAAAGAGGTTGCTGCTTATCTTCTGTAGGATTTTGATGGTTTCCTGTCCCACATTTAGGTCTTACATCCATTTTGAATTTTTTTGTGTATGGTATAAGAAAGTGGTCCAGGTTCATTTTTCTGTATGTTGCTATTCGGTTTTCCCCACACCATTTGTTGAAGAGACAGTCTTTTTACTTTTTAAAAAAATTTTTTTTCACGTTTATGTATTTTTGAGAGATAGAGAGACAGAGCATGAGTGAGGGAGGGTCAGAGAGAGAGGGAGATACAGAATACAAAGCAGGCTCCAGGCTCTGAGCTGTCAGCACAGAGCCTGATGTGGAGCTCGAACTCACGAACCGTGAGATCATGACCTGAGCCGAAGTCGGACGCTTAACGACTGAGCCACCCAGGTGGCCCAAGACTGTCTTTTTTCCATTGGATATTCTTTCCTGCTTTGTTGAAGATTAGTTGACCATATAGTTATGGATCCATTGCTGGATTTTCTATTCTATTCCATTGATCTATGTGTCTGTTCTTGTGCCAATATCATAATGTCTTGATGACTACCTCTTTGTAATATAGCTTGAAGTCCAGAATTGTGATGCCTCCAGCTTTTCTTTTCTTTTTCAGGATTACTTTAGCTATTTGGGGTCTTTTGTGATTCCATACAAATTTTAGGATTGTTTGTTCTAGCTCTGTGTAAAATGTGCTTGGTGTCTTGACAGATCGGATTAAATGTATAGATTGCTTTGGGTAGTATAGACATTTTAACAATATTTGTTCTTTCAGTCCATGAGCATGGATGTTTTTCCATTTCTTTCTGTCCTCTTCAATTTCTTTCATAAGTGTTGTATAGTTTTCAGAGTACAGATCTTTTACCTCTTTGGTTAGGTTTATTCTTAGGTATCTTAATAGTTTTCAGTGCGATTGTAAATGGGATTGATTCCTTGATTTCTCTTTTTGCTGCTCATTTTTGGTGTATAGAAATGCAACCAATTTCTGTACGTTGATTTTATATCCTGTGACTGCTGAATTCTTGTATTAGTTCTAGCAATGTTTTGGTGGAATCTTTCAGGTTTTCTGTATAGAGTATCATGACATCTGCAAATAGTGAAAATTTGACTTCTCCCTTGCTAATTTGGATGCCTTTTATTTCTTTTTGTTGTCTGATTGCTGAAACTAGGAGTTCCACTACTATGTTAAATAAAAATGAGGAAAAACTTTCAGTTTCTACCTATTGGGGATTATATTAGCTCTGGGTCTTTTGTATATGGCCTTTATGATGTTGAGGTATATTCCCTCTATCTCTCTACTTTGTTGAGGATTTTTATCAGGAGCGGATGCTGTACCTTGTCAAATGCCTTTTCTGTATCTATTGAGAGGATTATATAATTCTTATCCTTTCTTAATATGATTATCATGTTGATTGATTTGTGAATATCGAACCATCCCTGCCAACCAGGAATAAATCCCACATGATTGTGGTGGATGATTCTTTTAATGTACTGTTGGATTTGATTTGTTAGTATCTTGTTGATAATTTTTGCATCTATGTTCATTAGGAATATTGCCTGTAATTCTCCTTTTTAGTGGGGTCTTTGTCTGGTCTTGGAATCAAGGTAATGCTGGCCTTGTAGAATGAGTTTGGAAGTTTTCTTTCCATTTCTATTTTTCAGAACAGTTTGAAAAGAACACGTATTAATTCTTCTTTAAATGTTTAGCAGAATTCCCCTGGGAAGCCATCTGGCCCTGGACTTTTGTTTGCTGAGAGATTTTTGATTACTGATTCAGTTTCTTTTCTGGTTATGAATCTGTTCAAATTTTCTATTTCTTCCAGTTTCAGTTTTCGTAGTCTGTATGTTTCTAGGAATTCTTCCAGATTACCCAATTTGTTGGCATATCATTTTTCATAATATTCTCTTATACTTATTTGTATTTCTGTGGTGTTGGTTGTGATCTCTCTTCTTTCATTCATGATTTTATTTATCTGGGTCCCTTCTCTTTTCTTTTTGAGAAGTATGTCTAGGGGTTTATCAATTTTATTAATTCTTTCAAAAACCACTTCCTAGTTTCATTGATCTGTTCTGCTGGGTTTTTTTGTTTGTTTGTTTGTTTGTTTCTATATCATTTATTTCTGCTCTTATCTTTATCATTTCCCCTCTGCTGACTTCAGTCTTCATTGCCATTGCTTTCTAGCTCATGTGGGTGTAAGGTTAGGTTGTGTATTTGAAAATTCTCTTGCTTCTTGAGGTAGACCTGTATTGCTATGTACTTCCCTCTTATGAATGCTTTTGCTGTCTCCCAAAGGTTTTGGATTGTTGTGTTTTCATTTTCATTGGTTTTCATGTATTTTTTTAATTTCTTTTTAAGTTTCCTGGTTGACCCATTCATTCTTTAATAGGATGTTCTTTAACCTTCATGTATTTGAGGGCTTTCCAAATTTTTTATTGTGTTTGACTTCAAGTTTCATAGCATTGTGATCTGAAAATATATATGGTATGATCTCGAATTTTTGTACTTATTGAAGGCTGATTTGTGACCCAGTATGTGATCTGTTCTGGAGAATGTTGCATGTGCCCTTGAAAAGAATGTGTATTCTGCTGCTTTAGTATGAAATGTTCGGAATATATCTATTAAGTCCATTTGGTCCAGTGTGTCATTCAAAGCAATTGTTTCCTTGTTGATTTTCTGCTTAGATGTTCTGTCCATTGCTGTAAGTGAGGTGTTAAAGTCCCCTACTATTATTGTGTTATTATCAGTGTGTTTCTTTATGTTTGTTATTAATTGATTTATATATTTGGGTGCCATCAAGTTTGGGCCATAAATATTTACAATTGTTAGATCTTCTGGTTCGATAGACCCCTTTATTATGATATAGTGGCCTTCTTCATTTCTTGTTATAGTCTTTGTCTTAAAATCTAGTTTGTCTGACATAAGTATGGTTACTCCAGGTTTCTTTTGACATCCATTAGCATTATAAGTTGTTCCCCATCCCCTCACTTGCCGTCTGTAGGTGTATTTAGGTCTAAAGTGAGTCTTTTGTAGTCAGCATATAGATGGGTCTTTTTCTCCTCTCAATTCTGATATGCTGTGTCTTTTGATTGGAATATTTACTCTATTTACATTCAGAATGATTATTGATAGATTTGAATTTAGTGCCATTGTATCACATGTAAAGTCATTGTTTCTGGAGATTTTCTCTGTTCCTTTGTAGTCTTTGTTGCTTTTGGTCTTTCTTTCCCACTCAAAGAGTCCTCTTTAACATTTGTTGCAGGGCTGGTTTAGTGGTCATGAAGTCCTTTAGTTTTTGTTTGTCTGGGAAACTCTTTGTCTCTCCTATTCTGAATGACACCTTTGCTGGATAAAGTATTATTGGCTGCATATTTTCCCCATTCAGCATGTTGAAGATATCTTGCCACTCCCCTCTGGCCTGACAAGTTTCTGTGGATAGATCTGCTGCTAACCATATTTGTCTTCCCTTGGAGGTTAGGGATTTCTTTTCCCTTGCTACTTTTAGGATTTTTTTCTTTATCTCTGTATTTTGCAAATTTTATTCCAATATGCCTTTGTGTTGGCCTGCTTTTGTTGATTTTTATGGGAGTTCTCTGTGCCTCCTGGATTTGTATGTCTCTTTCCCCCAGATTTAGGAAGTTTTCAGCTATAATTTGCTCAAATAAACCTTCTGATCCTTTTTCTGCTCTTCTTCTGAGACTCCTATGATATGAATGCTATCATGCTATACAGAGTTGCTGAGTTCCTTAAGTCTACATTCATGATCAAACAGTGTTCTTCCACTCTTCTTTTTAGCTTCATTATTTTCTATAATTTTATCTTCTATATCATTTATTCATTCCTCTGTTTCTTCCATCCTTGTAGTCATTACATCCAGTTAGTTTAGTATCTCAGTTATAACATTTCTTTATTCCAGCCTGAATAATTTTAGGTCTTTTTTTCTTAAATTTTTAAAAATGTTTATTTTTGAGAGAGAGAGACAGAAAGTGAGCAGAGGAGGGGCATGGCAGAGAGAGAGAAGGAGACACAGAATCTGAAGCAGGCTCTAGGCCCGAAGCTGTCAGCACAGAGCGTAATGCAGAGCTTAAACTCATGAGCCATGAGATCATGACCTGAAATGGTTGGATGCTTAACCGACTGAGCCACCCAGGTGCCCCATTTTAGGTCTTTTATCTGTGTTTTCTCTGCCTTTCTTAAGCCCAGCTAGTATCCATATGATTGTCTTTTTAAATTCTGGTTCAGGCATATTACTTATGTCAGTTTTGATTAGATTCCTGGCCATGGCCTTTTCTTCTTCTTTCCTTTAGGATGAATTCCTCCATCTTGGCGTTTTGTCTAGGTCTCTGTCTTTTGTGTGTTAGGAAAGCCTACCTGCTCCTGAGAGTAATAGCTATATTAAGAAGATGTCATATACAGTCCAGGGCCTGGTGCTTCAGGAAGTGTTTCTTGTGTATGTTACGTGCACTCTGCTGTTGTGTTTTGGCTGCTTTTCACCTCAGGTCAGTCCTCTGCAGAGTTTCTCCTTGCCTGCAGTGGGGAGTGTTTGAACCTTGTTCAGGGTGTGGTGAGTTTTAACTAGGTGTTTTGATCTGCTTGTTAAAACAGATCTAGGGTGCCTGGGTGGCTCAGTTGGTAAAGCATCCGACTTTGGCCTCAGGTCATGATCTCGTGGTCTGTGAGTTAGAGCCCCGCGTCAAGCTCTGTGCTGACAGCTCAGAGCCTGGAGCCTGTTTCAGATTCTGTGTCTCCCTCTCTCTATGACCCTCCACTGTTCATGCTCTGTCTCTCTGTGTCTCAAAAATAAATAAACGTTAAAAAAAAATTAAAAAAAAAGAGGCTAGATCCTATTTTACTAGATCTGAAGTTTTGCAGCACTTTATGGTCAGTAGACTTGGTGCATTTGGGGGTTTGTGCTGGTCCTCCGGGGGAGGGGCTTGCCTCTCTTGTCCTGGGAGGGGGAGTTTATGCCTGCTCCTGTTCAGGAAGCTGTCACAGAAGAGTGAACAGTCTCCCCTCACATGTCCCAGGCATTCCTCAGATCCCTGCCTTCATCCTGTGTGTGTCCAAGCCATCTGCCCATTCAGTGGCACAGTGCCTGTGTTTTATTTTAGGCATGCTGCCTGGGTTTCAAAACTCCAAATTTTAGGAACCCCATGCAGCAAGGACCCGCACCAGTCCTCTGGGGGTAGGTCTCACCACACTGTAGCTGGTACCAGTTTGTTCCAGAAGAGCAGTTGCACAAACTCACAGGGGCTTGGAGTTTATGGTAATAAAGTGCAGCAAAAAGCCAGTGTCCAAGTTGGCTACCCTCAGCAGGTGTCTCTTCTCCTATGCTAATGAATGGGCAGTGCAATGGTGCCCGCCAGCTCTTTTGTTCCCAGAGAGGCAATGCTACCTCTCCCAAATGCACTCCAAGAAGGGGAACTGCCTCTCCTAGTGTGACCCAGGGGATCCTTAGACCATGCTGTCCATTCCCAGGCCTCTGCCCTCCTACTCCGTAGGAGCACTGCTATGCCTGCCAGACTCAACTCAAGTGATGGCATAGACTTCTAAAACTTGTATTTGAGCTCCACTGCTTGTGAAAACTTGTGATAATCAGCCCTTCT
The DNA here is from genome assembly GCF_016509475.1 of Prionailurus bengalensis. NCBI lineage: Eukaryota > Metazoa > Chordata > Mammalia > Carnivora > Felidae > Prionailurus > Prionailurus bengalensis. The sequence continues at coordinate 86,579,988 of NC_057350.1, read as the reverse complement.
CATTTTCCTAGTCAGTGGTTTTGGGGAAGTGTTTTTCTTGTGCAATCCCCTGCCTGTGATCAGGCTCTCTCCCCACATGCAGCACTTGTGATTCATTTCTTCCCCAAATTATGTCTCCGCACCTCCTACCTTCTACAGTGTGGCCTTTTTCTCCCTCTAGTTGTGCAGTTTGTTCTCTCAGTCTTCAGATCGATTTCTTGGGTATTCAGAATGATTTGATATTTAGCTGTGTTCAAGGCATGAGGGATAGGGTCCTCTTACTCTGCCATCTTAACTCTAATTTATTTTTTAATAATGGGGCATACTTGTATCCTGGGTTATCTGTCTTCTTTTTTTTTTAATTTTTAATGTTTATTTATTTTTGAGAGAGAGAGACACTGCGAGCAGGGTAGGGGCAGAGAGAGACACAGAATCTGAAGCAGGCTTCAGGCTCTGAGCTGTCAGCACAGAGTCCCACACAGGGCTCAAACTCACAGACAGTGAGATCATGACCCAAGATGAAGTTGGACGCTTAACTGACTGAGCCACCCAGGCACCCCTGTCTTCTTATTTTTTTTACTTGTTTTTTTTTTCTTTGTAATCTGGAAATCTTCATTTTTAAATAAGTTTATTTATTTATTTTTGAGAGAGAGAGAGAGCGAGAGCGAGTGTGAGCCGAGGAGGGGCAGAAAGAGAGAGAGGGGCAGAGAGAGAATCTCAAATAAGCTCCATGCTGTCAAGCATAGAGCCAGACATAGGGGCCAAACTCACTAACCACGAGATCATGACCTGAGCCAAAATCAAGACTCTGATGCTTAACTGACTGAGCTACCCAGGTACCCCTGGAAATCTTCCTCATTAAAAAAAATTTTTTTAATGTTTATTTATTTTTGAGAGAGAGAGAGAGATAAAGCAGGGCAAGGGCAGAGAGAGGGGGACAGAGGATCCGAAGCAGACTCTGTGCTGACAGCCGAGAGCCTGATGCAGGGCTCAAACCCACAAACTGTAAGATAATGACCTGAGTTGAAGTTGGACGCTTAACTGACTGAGCCACCCAGGTGCCCAAAAATCTTCCTCATTTTTAAAAGCTTTACCATCTGCTATGGATTGCTAAATTTCTGATTTTTATCTGCATATAAAGGTCTGCCCACCCCTGCCCTCCTTCAGTGTTAAGTGGGAGTTCTGGGGGAACCTCTTCCCCTCTGCCTCTTTCCTGGCCTGCCCTCCGTCACTGGTCACCAGCCCTCCCTCTTGACCAGGCAGAGGGTAGAGCGGGCAGGCAGGGGCGTGAGGTGGCCTACAGCCCCCTTCTCTGGTTGCCAGTATTCCCCTGTCCCTTTTTAAAATGAAATGCCCTCGTTTGTAAATCCTTAGACGCTTGAGAATAAAACCCCTCCCTTTTCTTCCAAAAAAAAAAAAAAAAAAAAAAGGAAGCAGGGTTCATTACCAATGGCACTTCACTGTGGCTGCAAAAACCTCTGCTCACCTTCACCTTCTTTTCCACTTAATTGCTGTTTCCTGCTAGGTTTCTCAGCTTCATTGTTTATGTTGCCCATGAACTTTGGCAGAAGACATGCAACTCCTGAGTCAAAGACAAAGGATGGTTTATTAGTTATAGAAATAGCAATAACCAGAGTATCATCATTACCTTGTGCCATTTCCCCAAACCTCAGTTCCCACAAGGCAATATGACAAATAGGCGACACCTGCACACATAGTGGGTTATATTATAGTAGAGGAGTCCTATGTTTAGGGAATCCAGATCTTTTATAGTGAGCTAAAAACATATTTGTCCTTTGCCACAAAGGGGGGACATAGTCTTTGTAATACTGGGCAGTGAACACATCTATGGTTGCTGTGAAGAGAGACACTATCTCCAACTTCCAAGGCTGTTCACTATACAAACATCCTTGAAAAGATGTCCAAAACAAGAGCAGTCATTGCTTCTATTTGCAAGAAAAAAACAACACAATCAGAACCAATCCCTTAAACCATCAACTATCAAGGTTTATCTTATAAAGCTAGGTGACTTTCTTCTTAAGTTTCTATATTGTCCTTTCTAGTTAGCCTTATAGCGGCTTGTGTTAATGATTTCACAGAATCTACTTAGGCCTGCAAAGAGGAAGTCCAGGGCAATTTTAGCACCCATAACAACTTTGGTCAGTGAGTTGAAGCTGATCTGAATACAGAGCCAAAATGATATCATTGATCATTTCAGGTAAAGTCAGGAACAGTTTTCTAACTGGATGACTACCATTATAGGAAAAACTGCTTGTAGGGTAAGTATTAATAATGAGCCAGTTATCCCCTTGGAAGCTCCTTAGAGCAACCTAGGGGATCCTTCCTCGGTTGGAGTGATTTCTTCATTTTGGAGAGATTTCTTCAGTCATCTGAGGGTTTCATGGTCTGTTAATGATATTTGTTTAAATACTTAAAAGTCTCGGGGCACCTGGGTGGCGCAGTCGGTTGAGCATCCGACTTCAGCTCAGGTCACGATCTCGCGGTCCGTGAGTTCGAGCCCTGCATCGGGCTCTGGGCTGATGGCTCAGAGCCTGGAGCCTGTTTCCGATTCTGTGTCTCCCTCTCCCTCTGCCCCTCCCCCGTTCATGCTCTGTCTCTCTCTGTCTCAAAAATAAATAAACGTTAAAAAAAAAAATACTTAAAAGTCTCTTGCGCCTTAGGTGCAAATCTCTGTGTCAGAGGAAGTTAATGTTCAGCTTCCATATGAGAGATTTAGTCCTGGGGACACACATGATGTCCCTAGAAAAATAGTATTGTTTACAATTGTTCCTTCAGGTGGCAGAGTGGGTATAAAATTTCCCCCAGAGGGATAGCGAGCGCTTTTTCATGATTAGGCCAACAATAGGCTTAAATTTGCCACTTCCATTTGGCATATGAAGCTTGTCTGACCCTCTGTGTTAGTCATTAAATCTGAGTTGACCCACCCTCAAAATGGGAATAGGCCACAGAGTCAGAAGTTCAGTTTTGACAAGATCTTTGACAAGATCCATAGCGGCTTTTCAGAAGGAGTATACCTGGTATTTGTGTCAAGGAGGCAAGGGTTCCAAAACCCCAGGAGACACCTATGCATGCACGCTGCCTCCCTTTGCTTGAGGCTCCAATAAGCAAAATTAGGCATAGAGTCCTGTAGTTCAATAGGTTCATCAGGGTGGTGGAGCTTCAAAGGTAGAGAATATGTCACCCAGGTGCCCCATCCTAGGTGATTCTAATGTGCAACCAGGGCTGTGGACTAATGCCAGGAAGGGCTGAGTTCATCATTTTATATCTCAGGGTGTTAATCTCAGTTTCTGGGTGGAGTGGAGAGACAGGGTAAGGTATATTTTCCTTTTTCTAGGACCCCCAGGTTAAGTGATAAGATACAGGGAGCCAAGACCTGCATGGTGCTAGCAGTGTAGGCCGCTTCTTGCTTAAGTCTTAAATTAAAAGTGCAGAATAAATCATTGAATGTCAGGGTGAAAGAAAATATTTCTTCCTGCCTCAGCCAGGAAGAAATAAGATGGTTTCATTGTCTGAAGTGTCTGTTATCCCTCTCTCCTACAGACACCAAGAGAAGAATCATCTCAGTAAAACTCCTTTGGAGTGTGAATTTATGCAATAATTTTCAAAAATTTTAGGAATATATTATATATATATATATATTTGAATTTCCAGCAGAGAAATAACATTTCAAAAATTGCATTTTGGAACTACATTAGTGAGTCTCTTGCTTATGCTAGACCTTTTAATTTCTATTAAAATAGTGTTTCAGTTATAAAAGTGCTTTCACCCTTCTTTCTTTGAATTACTCAGTTTACTGGTGTATTATTGAAATGGCTTTCAAAAAACATTTTTGGGAATATCAACCTTTCACCAGCCAAAAAGTACTCACAACCAATTTCTGGACAAGCAATGTTATTGTCACACTATTCCCCATGTCAGTCATCAGAGAGAGTTCATTTTCATCATCAGCCTCCCTGCCCCAGCTTCACTTATCTCCATTTGCTGATATCTGTATCCTTAACCATGGTTCTCATGAGATCCACACCTTTATATCCAACTACTTACCAGACATTTATAGCAGAGCAAGTGTCTCAAAAGTGCAATTAATAAAATAAAAAATACATTTCTCTACCTTCTCCACCCCCAAATCTGCTCCTTCTTTTTTTTCTTTTCCTTCTCAAAGGCATCATCCACTCTGTTACCCACATCAGAAGTTGGGTGGTCAGAGTACTTCCCATGTCCAAATTCATCAGTGATTCTTGCTAGCCCTGCCTCCCGATAATCTCTCACATCTGTCCCTTCCTTGCTTTTGTGGCTCTTCCTTAATTCACACTCTTACCTGAACTCTGATAAACTGCCAGAATTGCCTGTCCCTAGTCCATTATCCACATATTATCTATTATGCCTGAGAGATCTTTCTAAATATATTTTTGATCATTTTATTACCTACTTAAGATTCTTCAATGACTTCATATTAGCCAAAGGATTAGATTTCAACTTGGCACAGAATGGCTGGCCCTTGTTCACCTTTGCAGTTTTTGTGCTACTATGGTGCCTCATGTTGAACTTTTTCTGGCTAACTAACTCAGTATCAATTTGTTTGAAATGGAGTTTGACTTGTGAGAATAAGATACTAATTTGTGTTTCTCCATTTTAAATGGAGACTTTTTTTCTGTTTTTTTTGTATGCATTTTTATGAAAAGTATTGCTAAGGTATAACATTATTGTTTGAAATTAATATGTTTTAATAAAATGGCAAAAATTGGGATTATCCTTCCTAAGAAATTCAAAATCTCTGATTATCAACCCTGAGGAAAGTTTAATGATTGAAGACAATTTAGTCTTGTTAGAAGTATAAAACATGATCTGATACAGATTTATCTAAAGAAATTTATAAAGTTTAGGTATGTTCTAGGATTTCTTAATTGGGACTTAACTAATTAAGATGTCCCTTACAGTTAACTTAATAAAAGTCTTAATTCCTAAGTTCATGTGGAATTTTATGTGGTTCAAATTTTCAATGTATAATACACCTTTCAATTTAAAAAATAACTCAATTGATTCTTTAAAAATGTAGTTGAAGGTGTGATACGCTCACAGGTTTCAAAATCAAAATATGTAAAAACCTATACAATGAAGTTTCCCTCTACCCTGGGCTCCATGTGGTCAGCCTTCTGTACCTCTGTAGTCAGGATACCAGGAATATGTTTCTTACACATCTTTCCAGAGTTCCTTTATGTATATACAAGTAAATACAAATATATATTTTTATTTTTGTCCATTTCTAATGCAAATGTATAATACATACATGGTGTTCTGCACCCTGTGTTGACATGTTTTATATTAACAGAAAATTCAAGAACTAAACTATGGGCTTCATGGAAGTATTAAAGATTTCTTGGATATGTGTTTATAATATGCACTTATCTACTTAAGGATTATCCGTGGCAAATACTGAATTTAAGGTTGGACTCCCCTAGCCCTGAGCAGGTTTCTAAGACTTTTCTCTCCCACCAACTTGCTTATATTTCTTGAATAGAGATTAATCTAATATTAGGCTACAGACAAAATTGAAAATGTAAAACTACAACTAAGAACAGCAATTAATAACATAAATTTCTGGCATTAAATATGATTGACATTTATATTGTCTGTGACAGTATAGCTGTGGATATAATTAAGAATATTTATTGTAATCATGTCAGGATAACTCTTTACAAAAGTAGGCTGTAATCACTCTTCCCTGCCTTGCCACCCACCTCCAACACCCCACTGACTCCAAACCTGTGTTGCTGGCTGTTGAGGACTTTAATGTAGAGAGGCCACTCTCATTCACTCAGAACTGCCCCAGGCACCCTCCTAGTCATCTGCCCTGCAGCAAGGATCTACAATAGGTCATAGAAATCAATTCAGGGTGGAGAAGAGGGCTCTGGATTTGGCTCTAAAATGTGGGTTCAAGTTCTGGCTCTCTTATTAGTTAGGTAACTTAATCAATGCATTTAGCTTTTTTTTTTTTTTTTTTTTTGAATTATAGTTGACACATATTACATTAGTTTCAGGTGTTCGATATAGTTATTTGATAAATTTATACATTATGAAGCTTTTAAAAAGTTTTGTAAGACCCATTATTTTCATATGTAAATGAGGCTGGCAGGTAGGTAGTGGGTAATACAAACATAAAATGTGAAAATACCTCATGACCAGCACAGTGTTATTTGAATGTTTCTGTCACCATGACTTCACTGGGATTTCTGAGGAGGAACAGGTTTTGCAAGTAGCTGTGTAAATGTGTGTGTCCAGCAGTGGGAGAATGAGAAATTTTCAGGAAAATAAGCCTGAGGGTTTGTCATTAGAGTTTTGTTTTGAGGTTAGTTATTGTTTGGTTTTGCCCTTTAGTTTTTATCTTAGGCGTGTCCTGATCACCCCAACAAACTTTTGGTTGTATTTGATGGTAAATTTACATAATTTAGTTGGTTCTGGCTTAGAATGGCCTTTCAGCAGGTACTCAGAAATGTGTAGGTTCCTTCCAAAGGCTACTCTCCCTGTAAGACATGATGTAACATGACAGACTCAGTCATCTATGTTAAAGCTTCTCAAAGTTGAGTGAGCATTGGCATCACCTGGAAGACTGTTAAAACACTGATTGTTGGGCCCCACCTCACTATTTCTGGTTCATAGTATCTGGAGTGGAGGATCAAGAGTTTATATTTCTAATGGGTTCCTAGGTGATGCTGATGCTAATGCTGATGGTTTAGGGACTGCATTTTAAGAATCACTGATCTAAAACCTAGGGCAGTGTTTCTTAAGGTACATTTCAAAGAACTGCCTTGTTCAGAAACACATGAGGCTTGGTAAGAATGCAGATCTTTGGTTTCCACCCTAATCTCAAGGAATCAGAGTCTCTGGGATTTGGGAGCTACAGTTTCCATCTCATAGGTGATTCTTATGCATCTTAATGTCTGAGAACCACTGATTTAGGCACAACAATTCTCAACTCTGGTTGCCCATTAGAATTATGTGAAGAGTTAAAAAGCTACCAATACTCCCTTCCCCTCACCCTTAAATTCTATTTCACATGGTCTGGGGTGGGACCCTAGCACCAGGAGTTTTTAAAAAGCACCCTATGTAATTTTTTTTAAGGTTTATTTGAGAGAGCATGAGTGCGTGCAAGCAAGCATGAGTGAGGGACAGAGAGAGAGGGAGAGAGAGAATCCCAAGCAGGCTCCGCCCTGAGCCCCAACATGGGGCTCGATCCCATGATGGATCGTGAGATCAAGACGTGGGCCGAAATCAAGTCATATGCTTAACTGACTGAGCCACCCAGGTGCCCTGCCCTAGGTGATTCTAATCAGGAAGGGAGGGCTGAGTTCATCATTTTATGTCTCAGGGTGTTAAGAATCTGTGGGAATTGTCCTGGGTCTTCCCCGGATTCAGGGGTGATGGGGGTTGCAGCCCAAAGTGGTGGTAAATTGCATCTAAAGCTAAGAATGATAGTCAACAAGAACCACAGGGTAAGTTGAAAAGTATTTTGAGGAGAGTGATTTATCTGTATGTTTGTATCTATGTTTATAAGTGATATTGCAAGCTGTGAATCTAATGTTACTTTGCTAATGACATTTTGCATAGTCTGCGATTTAATTAGGGGTGTTTGTCTTATTCTGTATCAGCTAGTGATGTTTCTGGTAGCTCTGCTTATATATATTAAGGACTCTCATATGAAGATACAGATTTGTGTTCTACAGTTGCAGAGGGAAGAGTTAGGAGGTCATATTTCAGCTTAATATAACAAGAGAGCTGTGTGGAGGGAGAGACTAAATAACTGAGGATAGACAGAGATGTTGGAGAAAGAAAAGCAAACACAGGAAGTGATTGTATTTTACCCTTTAGTGACTAGGATTCTAAGTCCATGAGGATGTAGGGAGCAGTAAGGGGTCAGGATAGCTCTGACTGGATTCTCTTGAACTTTTGGGGATATTTAGAACCCTCTCTTAAAAACATTCTGAACTTCTAGCTGCTTCCTTACCCTTGGAGATCTGGAGAACTTCCTAAGGGTCTTGGGACTTGAAGCAAGAGGCCTAGCGGTGTGTATTGAGTTGCAACTTCTCCAGACAGCATCCTGGAACCACTGTGGCATCCTGTCCCTGCCCAGATTTCACTAAAGTTCCAAATTTGGAGCTCTGAAGCTGAGACTTTCCTCTTTATTTTGGAGGCAGTAGTCATGACCCAATGAGCTATATGACACAGAGTTTAAGTTTTGTGATCTGGGGGTCACCTGTGAGCTCAGCAACCTTGTCTTGCAACTGTGCTACCAGGTCACAGGCTGTCTGAGGCCCAGTGAGATTGTGCAAATGAAGGGCCTGTGTAAACATGGGGTGCTCCTCAAGGACAGATGTTCCTGTGCCTAACAAATACTATTCCAGGTATGCATTTCAAGGTGGGTAGAGTTCAGGGCCATCCATAGGGGACAAGAGGGCTCTGTGTCTGTCACATCATTATTGAATCAGTGCAAAAAGTATGTAGTATTTTTCTCTCTTCAGTCTGTGGGGATTTTTCTCCAGCATAGATTTTATACATTTGGTCCTGAGAAGAATCCATACTGTTCACCTGGCAACCCTGACCATGACATATGCAGGTTTTTTTTTTTTTTTTTTTTTTTTTTTTTTTTTTTTTTTAATTCCAGCAAATGGATCAACATTTTTCAATGAATGTTTCTCCCTGCTTTGTGTGTTTGGTATAGTTGCACCCATTTCTCACTTAACACATGCTGATTTCTTCACATCAGTGGACTTTTCCAAGCCTCTTTACACTGGCCCTTCACACAGTCATTTAAAGCAGTTATTCAGTTTCATTACTCTGCTCTCATAGCTATGGTAATAGCTCACTTGAAAGAGAGCCTGGTTACACTGAATTTTGTGCTTGCTTCCTAGTTCCTGGAATGACACCTCCACCCTCTCTTTTCTCTGCTCCTGCTACTATTTATCTGAGCTTGCTTTCTGTTGCAGGAGAGCAAGTGGAACACCAAAGACCAAATGTTCCAGGTAGAGTCGGTCTGGTTAGTATGATAATTTTTCAATTAATGGTCTACTATTTGTAAATATCATTGCAAAGAAAATTGAGACCATTCATTTTTTCTAAAACATCATTTGTGTTCTAAAAACATTTTCCATTTCTTAGTGCTTTATTAATTTTGATTGTATATTTATAGATTTCTCTTTCCTAAAGATGAATACAAAGCCCTTAAGCATTTTCTTTTTTCCCTTTGTTCAGGGAGGTTCTGAGGTAGGCACACTCACATATAAATGAATGAATACCTGAAAATGATTGTCCCAGGTGTGAGGCCATTGGAATTTTCTTGTTCTTCCAACTGCCTCTACTTGGTAGTACCTTCCCATCCACCCCTATAGACCCCAAAGCTACTTGTGGACCTTCTCCATTCTATGGAAGGTCAGCTCCTGCTTCTAGATCTAATGTTAATGCAATCCAGGGTAGGGTTTGGTGAGGGATGGAGGCATGGTCAGCCTGACAGTAGCAAGGAAGAAAAATAGAGGAGGCACCTGATCTGCTCTTCCTGAGTACCTGCTGCTCTGGTCCTAGCAGTCTTATTCTAAGCCTCTCCTTCCACAAAGCCCTCTTCCTGGAAGCCCCTGCTCCAGTGCTTGCCATAACAAGGGACATCTTGGGCTTTGAGGATCACTTTTTAGAGTAGAAACTCTTACTTCATTCACTGTATGCCACATGGCCTATCAGTGACACCTAAGTAGGATATATCCTTGTGGATTTAGGTCTCCATGGATGGTCTTTGGGAAGCCCAGAGACCCACTGAAACTATATATCAGAATTCTTTTGAATGTGCATACATATATACATTCCTGAGAATGTATGTTTACTTGGGGCTAGTTTTATCAGATTCTCAGTGAGCTATATGACCCAAAGATATTTTAAAAGGTCAAGAAATAGCCACTGATGTGGTAGTAGATAGCCTGGAGGCAGTGTTTAGTACAACAGCAAATATTTATTGAGCATCTACAGTGTGCCAGCTACTATTCTAGGCTCTTGGTACATCAGTGAACAAAAAACCCTCTAAAATCCTTACCTCATGAGGTTTACATTTCAGCTGGGGTGAGGTGGGGTCAAGGATACAGACAGCAGACAGCATGCACAACATATTCTGTACTGTATTAGATGGTAAGTGCCATGGGAAAATACAGCAGAGTAATGGAGGTCAAGGGATATAGTGAGGGAAATGGTGCTATGATTTCAGGGGGACCTCACTGAGAAAGTGATAGTGAAATCTTGAAGAGGAAAAGAATCATATGGATATCTGTTAGAAAAGTATGCCAGGCAGAGAGCACAGCTAGTGCAGTGACTTTAAGGTGGGAGCTAAGCTGGCATGTTCAGAATGGTGAAGTGGAGCAAGTGAGGAAGAGGGGCAGTGAGTCAGAGGGTAATGGGTGTGCATGTGTGTGTGTGTGTGTGTGTGTGTGTGTGCACGGGCATGCACATACATGCAAGGGGCAGGGTCTTATAGGTCTCTCTGTACATGGCTTTGGGGAACCCTTGAAGAGTTTTGAGCAGAAGAGAGATATAACCTGACTTAGGATATAAGAGGATCACTTTGGCTGATGTGTTAAAGACTTTGGAGGACAAGGGCAGGAACAGAGAGACCAGGATGCCCTGCAGTCATCTAGGAGAGAGAAGATGATGGTGTGGATCTGGGTGGTTGCAGCAGAATACTGGGAACTGGTCATAGTTTTAGTGTATTTGGAGGTAGAGCCAACAAGATTTGCCAACAGATCAGAGGTGGAATGTCAGAGAAAGAGATAATCAATGATGACCAGAAGGTGTTTGAGCAACTAGTAAAATTCATGGGAAAAACTGGGGCTTTTAAGTCAGACAAGACTTGGATCTCAGCTCTGGTACTTACTGGTTGTGTTGTGACCTGGCTCATGGGCAATTAACTTAGCCTTTCTGAGTCCCAGTGTTTTCATTTGCAGACTGGGGACAATCCTCCCCATATCATAGGGGTGGTTTGAGGAATAACTATAATGTGCCTTGTGTATAGTGCATTCAACAGATGCTAATCTCTTTCTCCAGTCTTTTAGGAAGGAAGGAAGGAAGAAGGGAGAGAGAGAGGATGTGGGTAGGTTGTAGCCCCATCTTAGATGTTCGCTCAATCGGATCCTGTCTTTTGTCTCCTTGTTTAAATCTGTTTTATAATCTCTGAATCTTCATCCTTTCATTGACCTTATATTTTCTTTTGTCCAGTGCATGGGGTTACTAACTAGGGGTTCAATTTAGATATTATTTTAACTTATTTAATACATTATTTTATTGTTATTTACATTAAAATCCTGTTCCTTATAGTGAAGAAGGATTCTTTTCTGATGCTTTCCATTATCTGTGTGCACTGTCCACAAACACCTACCTAATTGGTTTTTTGGGGTTTAATGATTAGGTTATTGGTGCATTGAACATTTTATGTTATGCAGAAAAACTTGATGTATTGTTATATAGCTGTTTAAGAGTGATTTGCTGATATTTGGGGTGACTAGTGAATGTTTTATGGATGGGTTGGGAATGCATTATTATTTTTTCCATTTAAGATAATGAAATATAGTCTGCTACTATTTAATTATTAGTTATTAAACATACTTTCAGCAATGGCTAGCTTTTGGATAATAAGGAATGCTAGAATTAGAAGTTCAACAATTGAGGGAGTAGTGAGTTTGAATTATTTGGGTTATAAGGATACATTTGTTTCCTTGATTCAAAGGCCCTCACTCCCAGCCATTTTAATGTTTCTGAAATTAGAGTGTGTTTTCACACTCTAATTGAGTTTGTAATCAATGTATACATTTAACACGATAATACTTCTGGTAGTGTTTTTGATATATTTCAATAAATGGCACCTCTCTTCTTTATCCCAATTCAAAACCATTTGATTCTTAAATTCCACATATGAGTGAAATCATATGATATTTATCTTAATCTGACTGACCTACTTCACTTAGCATAATACACTGTAGTTCCATTCACACTGTTGCCAATGACAAGGTTGCATTCTTTTTGATCGCTGAGTAATATTTCAGTGTGTGTATTTGTGTGTGTGTGTGTATACATACATATGTGTGTATATATATGTGTATATATATGTATATGTGTATATTTATACACATGTGTATAAATATACACACATACATATGATATATATATGTGTATAAATATACACATATATATATCATCATATACACTATATCATATATATATGTGTATAAATATATACAATATACAATATATACATATATATGTATATATAAATATACACATATATATAGGATATATGTGTATACATATATATGTATATATATACATATATATGATATATGTGTATATTTATACACATATATATGTGTATATATATGTGTGTGTGTATATATATGTGTATATATGTATATATGTATATGTATATATGTATATATATATGTGTGTGTGTGTGTATATATATATATATATATATATATATATATATCACAAAGTCTTTAACCATTCATCACAAATTGAGCGTTGCTGGAAGGGTGGTGGGTAGAAGATGGGCTAGATGGGTAATGGGCACTAAGAAAGGTACTTGTTGGGATGAACACCAGGTATTATATGAAAATGATGAATCACTGGCTTCTACTCCTGAAACCAATACTATACAGTATGTTAACTAACTTGAATTTAAGTAAATAAGTTAAAAATATATAAATCAAATGAATGTGTTATCTTGAAAAATAATTGAAGAGTTGCGGCAAGATGGCGGCTTAGGAGGACGCTGGGCTCACCGCACGTCCTGCTGATCACTTAGATTCCATCTACACCTGCCTAAATAACCCAGAAAACCGCCAGAGGATTAGCAGAACAGAGTCGCCGGAGCCAAACGCAGACGAGAGGCCCACGGAAGAGGGTAGGAAGGGCGGCGAGGCGGTGCGCGCTCCACGGACTGGCGGGAGGGAGCCGGGGCGGAGGGGCGGCTCGCCGGCCAAGCAGAGCCCCCGAGTCGGGCTTGCAAAAGCGGAGGGGCCGGGCGGACTGTGTTCCGACGGCAAGCGCGACTTAGCGTCTGGGAGGTCAGAAATTAACAGCTCTGCTCGGAAAGCGGGAAGGCTGGAGGACAAAGGGAGGGAGAGCTGCTGAGCCCCCTGACAACAGAGCTCAGTTTGGTGGGGAACAAAGGCGCTCGCCAGCGCCATTTCCCCCGCCCATCCCCCAGCCGAAATCCCAAAGGGAACCGGTTCCTGCCAGGGAACTTGCTCGCTCCGCGCAAACACCCAACTCTGCGCTTCTGCGGAGCCAAACCTCCGGCAGCGGATCTGACTCCCTCCCGCTGCCACAGGGCCCCTCCTGAAGTGGATCACCTAAGGAGAAGCGATCTAAGCCTGCCCCTCCTGCCCCCGAGCACCTTGCCTACCCACCCCAGCTAATACGCCAGATCCCCAGCATCACAAGCCTGGCAGGGTGCAAGTAGCCCAGACGGGCCACGCCACCCCACAGTGAATCCCGCCCCTAGGAGAGGGGAAGAGAAGGCACACACCAGTCTGACTGTGGCCCCAGCGGTGGGCTTGGGGCAGACATCAGGTCTGACTGCGGCCCCGCCCACCAACTCCAGGTATACACCACAGCACAGGGGAAGTGCCCTGCAGGTCCTCACCACGCCAGGGACTATCCAAAATGACCAAGAGAAAGAACTCCCCTCAGAAGAATCTCCAGGAAATAACAACAGCTAATGAGCTGATCAAAAAGGATTTAAATAATATAACAGAAAGTGAATTTAGAATAATAGTCATAAAATTAATCGCTGGGCTTGAAAACAGTATACAGGACAGCAGAGAATCTCTTGCTACAGAGATCAAGGGACTAAGGAACAGTCACGAGGAGCTGAAAAACGCTTTAAACGAAATGCATAACAAAATGGAAACCACCACAGCTCGGCTTGAAGAGGCAGAGGAGAGAATAGGTGAACTAGAAGATAAAGTTATGGAAAAAGAGGAAGCTGAGAAAAAGAGAGATAAAAAAATCCAGGAGTATGAGGGGAAAATTAGAGAATTAAGTGATACACTAAAAAGAAATAATATACGCATAATTGGTATCCCAGAGGAGGAAGAGAGAGGGAAAGGTGCTGAAGGGGTACTTGAAGAAATCATAGCTGAGAACTTCCCTGAACTGGGGAAGGAAAAAGGCATTGAAATCCAAGAGGCACAGAGAACTCCCTTCAGACGTAACTTGAATCGATCTTCTGCACGACATATCATAGTGAAACTGGCAAAATACAAGGATAAAGAGAAAATTCTGAAAGCAGCAAGGGGTAAACGTGCCCTCACATATAAAGGGAGACCTATAAGACTCGTGACTGATCTCTCTTTTGAAACTTGGCAGGCCAGAAAGAATTGGCAAGAGATTTTCAGGGTGCTAGACAGAAAAAATATGCAGCCGAGAATCCTTTATCCAGCAAGTCTGTCATTTAGAATAGAAGGAGAGATAAAGGTCTTCCCAAACAAACAAAAACTGAAGGAATTTGTCACCACTAAACCAGCCCTACAAGAGATCCTAAGGGGGACCCTGTGAGACAAAGTCCCAGAGACATCACTATAAGCATAAAACATACAGACATCACAATGACTCTAAACCCGTATCTTTCTATAATAACACTGAATGTAAATGGATTAAATGCGCCAACCAAAAGACATAGGGTATCAGAATGGATAAAAAAACAAGACCCATCTATTTGCTGTCTACAAGAGACTCATTTTAGACCTGAGGACACCTTTAGATTGAGAGTGAGGGGATGGAGAACTATTTATCATGCGACTGGAAGCCAAAAGAAAGCTGGAGTAGCCATACTTCTATCAGACAAACTAGACTTTAAATTAAAGGCTGTAACAAGAGATGAAGAAGGACATTATATAATAGTTACAGGGTCTATCCATCAGGAAGAGCTAACAATTATCAATGTCTATGCACCGAATACCGGAGCCCCCAAATATATAAAACAATTACTCATAAACATAAGCAACCTTATTGACAAGAATGTGGTAATTGCAGGGGACTTTAATACACCACTTACAGAAATGGATAGATCATCTAGACACACGGTCAATAAAGAAACAAGGGCCCTGAATGAGACATTGGATGAGATGGACTTGACAGATATATTTAGAACTCTGCATCCCAAAGCAACAGAATATACTTTCTTCTCGAGTGCACATGGAACATTCTCCAAGATAGATCATATACTGGGTCACAAAACAGCCCTTCATAAGTTTACAAGAATTGAAATTATACCATGCTTACTTTCAGACCACAATGCCATGAAGCTTGAAATCAACCACAGGAAAAAGTCTGGAAAACCTCCAAAAGCATGGAGGTTAAAGAACACCCTACTAACGAATGAGTGGGTCAACCAGGCAATTAGAGAAGAAATTAAAAAATATATGGAAACAAACGAAAATGAAAATACAACAATCCAAACGCTTTGGGACGCAGCGAAGGCAGTCCTGAGAGGAAAATACATTGCCATCCAGGCCTATCTCAAGAAACAAGAAAAATCCCAAATACAAAATCTAACAGCACACCTAAAGGAACTAGAAGCAGAACAGCAAAGGCAGCCTAAGCCCAGCAGAAGAAGAGAAATAATAAAGATCAGAGCAGAAATAAACAATATAGAAACTAAAAAAACTGTAGAGCAGATCAACGAAACCAAGAGTTGGTTTTTTGAAAAAATAAACAAAATTGACAAACCTCTAGCCAGGCTTCTCAAAAAGAAAAGGGAGATGACCCAAATAGATAAAATCATGAATGAAAATGGAATGATTACAACCAATCCCTCAGAGATACAAACAATTATCAGGGAATACTATGAAAACTTATATGCCAACAAATTGGACAACCTGGAAGAAATGGACGAATTCCTGAACACCCACACGCTTCCAAAACTCAATCAGGAGGAAATAGAAAGCTTGAACAGACCCATAACCAGCGAAGAAATTGAATCGGTTATCAAAAATCTCCCAACAAATAAGAGTCCAGGACCAGATGGCTTCCCAGGGGAGTTCTACCAGACGTTTAAAGCAGAGATAATACCTATCCTTCTCAAGCTATTCCAAGAAATAGAAAGGGAAGGAAAACTTCCAGACTCATTCTATGAAGCCAGTATTACTTTGATTCCTAAACCAGACAGAGACCCAGTAAAAAAAGAGAACTACAGGCCAATATCCCTGATGAATATGGATGCAAAAATTCTCAATAAGATACTAGCAAATCGAATTCAACGGCATATAAAAAGAATTATTCACCATGATCAAGTGGGATTCATTCCTGGGATGCAGGGCTGGTTCAACATTCGCAAATCAATCAACGTGATACATCACATTAACAAAAAAAGAGAGAAGAACCATATGATCCTGTCAATCGATGCAGAAAAGGCCTTCGACAAAATCCAGCACCCTTTCTTAATAAAAACCCTTGAGAAAGTCGGGATAGAAGGAACATACTTAAAGATCATAAAAGCCATTTATGAAAAGCCCACAGCTAACATCATCCTCAACGGGGAAAAACTGAAAGCTTTTTCCCTGAGATCAGGAACACGACAAGGATGCCCACTCTCACCGCTGCTGTTTAACATAGTGCTGGAAGTTCTAGCATCAGCAATCAGACAACAAAAGGAAATCAAAGGCATCAAAATTGGCAAAGATGAAGTCAAGCTTTCGCTTTTTGCAGATGACATGATATTATACATGGAAAATCCGATAGACTCCACCAAAAGTCTGCTAGAACTGATACAGGAATTCAGCAAAGTTGCAGGATACAAAATCAATGTACAGAAATCAGTTGCATTCTTATACACTAACAATGAAGCAACAGAAAGACAAATAAAGAAAATGATCCCATTCACAATGGCACCAAGAAGCATAAAATACCTAGGAATAAATCTAACCAAAGATGTAAAGGATCTGTATGCTGAAAACTATAGAAAGCTTCTGAAGGAAATTGAAGAAGATTTAAAGAAATGGAAAGACATTCCCTGCTCATGGATTGGAAAAATAAATATTGTCAAAATGTCAATACTACCCAAAGCTATCTACACATTCAATGCAATCCCAATCAAAATTGCACCAGCATTCTTCTCGAAACTAGAACAAGCAATCCTAAAATTCATATGGAACCACAAAAGGCCCCGAATAGCCAAAGGAATTTTGAAGAAGAAGACCAAAGCAGGAGGCATCACAATCCCAGACTTTAGCCTCTACTACAAAGCTGTCATCATCAAGACAGCATGGTATTGGCACCAAAACAGACACATAGACCAATGGAATAGAATAGAAACCCCAGAACTAGACCCACAAACGTATGGCCAACTCATCTTTGACAAAGCAGGAAAGAACATCCAATGGAAAAAAGACAGCCTCTTTAACAAATGGTGCTGGGAGAACTGGACAGCAACATGCAGAAGGTTGAAACTAGACCACTTTCTCACACCATTCACAAAAATAAACTCAAAATGGATAAAGGACCTAAATGTGAGACAGGAAACCATCAAAACCTTAGAGGAGAAAGCAGGAAAAGACCTCTCTGACCTCAGCCGTAGCAATCTCTTACTCGACACATCCCCAAAGGCAAGGGAATTAAAAGCAAAAGTGAATTACTGGGACCTTATGAAGATAAAAAGCTTCTGCACAGCAAAGGAAACAACCAACAAAACTAAAAGGCAACCAACGGAATGGGAAAAGATATTCGCAAATGACATATCGGACAAAGGGCTAGTATCCAAAATCTATAAAGAGCTCACCAAACTCCACACCCGAAAAACAAATAACCCAGTGAAGAAATGGGCAGAAAACATGAATAGACACTTCTCTAAAGAAGACATCCGGATGGCCAACAGGCACATGAAAAGATGTTCAGCGTCGCTCCTTATCAGGGAAATACAAATCAAAACCACACTCAGGTATCACCTCACGCCAGTCAGAGTGGCCAAAATGAACAAATCAGGAGACTATAGATGCTGGAGAGGATGTGGAGAAACGGGAACCCTCTTGCACTGTTGGTGGGAATGCAAATTGGTGCAGCCGCTCTGGAAAGCAGTGTGGAGGTTCCTCAGAAAATTAAAAATAGACCTACCCTATGATCCAGCAATAGCACTGCTAGGAATTTATCCAAGGGATACAGGAGCACTGATGCATAGGGCCACTTGTACCCCAATGTTCATAGCAGCACTCTCAACAATAGCCAAATTATGGAAAGAGCCTAAATGTCCATCAACTGATGAATGGATAAAGAAATTGTGGTTTATATACACAATGGAATATTACATGGCAATGAGAAAAAATGAAATATGGCCTTTTGTAGCAACGTGGATGGAACTGGAGAGTGTGATGCTAAGTGAAATAAGCCATATAGAGAAAGACAGATACCATATGGTCTCACTCTTATGTGGATCCTGAGAAACTTAACAGGAACCCATGGGGGAGGGGAAGGAAAAAAAAAAAAAGAGGTTAGAATGGGAGAGAGCCAAAGCATGAGAGACTGTTAAAAACTGAGAACAAACTGAGGGTTGATGGGGGGTGGGAGGGAGGAGAGGGTGGGTGATGGGTATTGAGGAGGGCACCTTTTGGGATGAGCACTGGGTGTTGTATGGAAACCAATTTGTCAATAAATTTCAGAAAAAAAAAAAAATAAAAAAAATAAAAAAAAATAAACAATCATGAACAGAAAAAAAAAATAATTGAAAAGTAAGAAATGGACTATGCAAGTAGAGAGTGAATCTATTAGTTTTATTGGTAGTAGATTGGATGACATAGCTTACTTTGAGTATTGAAAGCAGTAACATTTTGCTAGGTTGATGTCTTCCACTAATCTGGGTGGAGAAAAATGGAGACTGAGATCTAATGCTCCATGGCTATGGATAAATTAGCATAAATAAACTGAGAAATGTGACCGAATGGCTCTGGTCCTCCAACTGAGTAACTACACCACCTCCAGGTTCAGAAGCGAGAAGCTGGTCACAATCCAAGGGTGTCACAGTTTCGCCTCTAGCATTATAGATCCCACAGAATCACTCTGAGTGTCCTTAAGAGAATATGATAGTAACTCCCTTTTGATGGGGAAATAGCTGAGTGCCTCCCAGAGTCCCTAAAGTTAGCTGGTTTTGGGCAGAGAGAGGAGTTAGTGGCCTTATTGCCTAGGATAGGGATGTAAGTCCTAATTTTTCATATTTTGAGTGTCTAAAAGGAGATACTATCTAAAGAGGCTCTGGGAGAAAAGGTGGGTATAGGGGAGTATTTGATTGCTTTCTCTGCCCTTTTGAAAATTAGTCTCAGTGCTAAAACGTATTTATTAGGAAATCATAGTCTTTTGTATGTGTGTGTTTGGGGAGGGGGAAGTGGTTAAAGGGGTGATGGGGAAATACAAAGATATTTTATTATTTTTTTAAGTGTAAAATAAAGTTGTAAACAGGTGTGGTCTTCCTTAATTATATTTAATTATTTTTACTTTTTAATTTTTTTAAAGTGGTGTTTAAAAACAAATTTAGAGAGGGGCACCTGGGTGGCTCAGTCGGTTAAGTATCCGACTTTGGCTCTGGTCATGATCTCATAGTTTGTGAGTTTGAGCCCCATGTCAGGCTCTGTGCTGACAGCTCAGAGCCTGGAACTGGCTTCGAATTCTGTGTCTCCCTCTCTTTCTGCCCCTCCCCTGTTTATGCTCTGTCTCTTTCTCTCTCAAAAATAAACATTAAAACAAATTAAATAAATTTTAAAGAGAGAGAGCGAGCTTGCAAGTGGGGGAGAGGAGCAAAGAGAGAGAGAGAGAGAGAGAGAGAGAGAGAGAGAGAGAGAGAGAGAGAGAGATGGAGAGAATGAATCTTAAGCAGGTTCCACTCTCCGTGCAGAGCACTATGTAGGGCTTGATACCACGACCCTGAGATCATGACCTGAGCCAAAATCAAGAGTCAGATGCTAAACCGACTGAGCCACCAGGCTCCTCTAATTCTTTTAAAATAGGAAATAATACTCAAACAGTACAAAAGGGAATAAAAATAAGTCTTTGCTTTTCCCTTCTCAGAAGCAACCATTATTGCCAGGTTTTTATGAATGCTTCCAGAGATACTTATGCATAGTAAATATTTTGTTTTGTACAAATGATTAATGTTAAAGATGCTTCTAGAGAAATACACTGGATGTTCTTTATTAACCTTATAGACATTTATAATATGTGGACTCAGTATCAACTCTACTATTTGGTACTTGACTATAGGAAAAACTTTTATAGGCATAAAATTATGGGCGTGATAACTTATCTGTTAAAAAGAATTAGAGTATAGTGGTTATTGAAAGTGGCATCAAAAAAAGGGGGGCATCATTTTTACTAATGTGTTTCAAAGTGTATGTTTCAGATTTGTTTTTCCTATAGTGTCTCTGTGATATATGCTTCCATGGTTTCCAGGTAATAGACATAATGGAAAGAAAAATGTATGGAGAACTGAAGTGGAATTATTATTGCAGATTTCCTCTACAGAGGAACATCCATCGTCATCACCATTTCCTTAGGGCAATTTGGAAACTCAGAGGCCCTGGATATAAAAGGTGGATATATGCTTACCGGGCAGCTGGTACTTTTCTAAGTATGTGTCCTTACCTACTTAGGAATGATACTGTCTTCTAAAAACTGAATTTAGAAGGTAAGCAGTGAGTTAATATCTAAGTAATAACATTTGCTGCATTTGCAAAGGTATACATTCTGGCAGAAGTGCTGTGAGAATGGGGTACAAAGGCCATTACATTAAAACAAAAATTTAGACCCTGTTCTTAAGTCAAGAGGAACGTTGCACAATTCTGTACTCTAAATATTCTTAGGTTTGAGGAAAAAAAATTTCCCAACCATAACAACCAAAAGCAGGTGTGGTAGGAAGGCACCCTGGAGAGATAGAAAATGCTCTGCACTTGGAATAGATGTGAATTGTTTTCCTAGCTTTCCTTCCACAGGTATGACTTTGATCTTGACCACTTATTATATCTCTGCAGGTGTAAGGTTTTTTTTATCTGTCGGACTGAGTAGGTAAATCTCTCATGTTGCTTCCAAATCCAACATTCTATCATGTTAGGAAAGGATTCCAAATAATTTATTCTCTCCTCAACTTATTAAAATCTATGAATTTTACATTGAGATTCTTGTCTGATAATTTAAATTATTGCATGTCTCTCAAAATACTTAACAGCTGGGTATTTTTACTAGTATTAGGTCTTATTTAACAGCACAATCAGATAATCACAACTAATAGCAACTGAAAGCTTTTGGTGACCCACTGAAATCATGGCAATTATACAGATTTCTCATGTACTATATATTTTCATTATCTTTTTTTTACTTATTGCTTCTCTTACAAGCCAGCCACAGACTGAAATTAAACTGAGATTTTAGGAATTAGTTTATGCATAATTTATTATTTTTGAGTACCTTTAAAACATTATTTATATTTTAAAAAATTAGTGAAATATAGCAAAATACAGAAAAGAGCACAAATCAAGAGTTTAGAGCTTAGTGAATTATCATTAGGTGACCATACATGTAATCATTATCCAGGTTAAGAGCTGGAACATTACCAGTGCTCCAGAATCTTTCCTCATGCCCCTTCTGTAGACCTTTTGCTCTTTTAAATAAGATTAAACTCCCTTAGGAGAACTAAAACCATAGAGTAGTCTTGCTTGTTTTTGGACTTTATGTGAGTGAAGTCATATAGTATGTATTTTGTATTCAACTCTTTTCACTCAATATTATAACATTCATTCGTGTTGTTTCATTTACTTGTAGTTGTTTCACCTTAGTAGCTGTCTGGTATTCTCTTGTATGAAACAACAATTATGCCTGGATTCTACTGTTAATAACATTAGGGTTGGTTTCAGTTTGAGGCTCTTAAGTATACTGCTGCTGTGAACATTTTTGTATATGTATTTGGGGTATCCATTGCTCCAAATTCTAGATTTGGGATTGATAGTCTTAAATTTTAGATCTTCCTTTGAATATGTAGATCTTGCAAATTTAATTTGTGTTCTCGGGGTGCCTGGGTGACTCAGTTGGTTCAGTGTCTGACTTCGGCTCAGGTCATGATGTCATGATCTCACGGTTCGTGAGTTCAAGCCCCACATCAGGCTCTGTGCTGACAGCTTAGAGCCTGGCGCCCACTTTGGAGTCTGTCTCCCTTTCTCTGCCCCTCCCCCACTTGTGCGCGCTCAAGTGTGCACGTACGCTCTCTCTCTCTCTCAAAAATAAATAAACAGTAAAAAAAAATGTGTTTTAATTTGCATTCTCTTGATTACTGATAAGGTTAATATATCAGTCAAGGTTGCCCAGAAAAACAGAATCAGTAGGGCATATAGAATAAGATATATATATATCTTTAGTATGTTTATAATATAATATTTATATTCAAATATGTCTAAACATACATTTATTTTTATTTTTATTATACATAAATATATATATTATTTATTTATATTTATGTTTTATGAGGAATTGGCTCATGTAATTGTGGAGGCTAAGTCCCACAATCTGCCCTCTGTAAGCTAGAGACCCAGGAAAGCCAGTGGTGTTATTCAGTCTGATTCTGAAGGCCTGAGAACCAGAAGAGTTTGTAAATCACAGTATGAGGGCCAGAGGTGAGAGGAAATGTCCTAGCCAAAGCAGAGGCAGGAAAAATGAGTAGATTTGTCCTTCTTCCATCTTTCCTATTCATGCCCTCAATGGGTTGGAGCATGCCCACCCACTTTGGGGGCAGTCTAGTGAGCCCACCAATTCAAATGTTAATTTCATTCAAGAACACTATTACAGTCAGGTTGAGACATAATGTTTAATTTGGGAAACCTGTGGCCAGTCAAGTTGATGCACAAAATTAACCATCAAGTTAAATCTGTTTTCAAAAGTTTATGGGTTATTTATTTATTTATTTATTTATTGATTTTTGAATTAAACTTCTTTATAACTTGATGCCATAAATATCAGGTTCTCTGATACTTTTATTTAGTATACTAATATTGGATCTAAATGGTATTTTGCAAATGCTTCAATTGGTATTAGCCATCATCATTTTAAGATAAGTACTAAGTAAATAAGGTCATACATTAAAAACAAAATTATAGGCTGTTTAGATTTTCATCTTTGTGAAGAACCTGGTCAAATTTCTTTCTAGTTTTCAATTTCCTTTCATCGGTTTTATGTTTGGCAAATATCTTTCCCCATGACTTGACTTTTTACACTTGTGTGTGTTTTGATGAGTAGAAATTCTTAATTTTAATGTAGTATAATTTTTCAAATTTCCTTTTATTGTCAGTGCTTTTTATATCATGTTTATGAAATATTTCTCTACCCAAAAGTCAAGAATATACTATTAATCTATTACTTTTCATAGTTTTATTCTTTATTTTCACATTTAGATCTTCAGTCCACCCAATACAGAATTTTTTTTTCTGTGAAGTGTGACAAAGGGGTAAAATTGCATTTTTTCCTCCATGTATAGTCAGTTGATCTTGCATAATTTTTCTTGAAAAGTTAGTCATTTTACCCACTGCTATAAATATTCCATTTGGTATCATTCAAGTGTCCACATATATATGGATCTATTTTAGTATTCTACTTTGTATTCCTTTTTCTATTGTATCCTGTTCTATTCTGTTCTATATATGTCTATACTTGTACCAATTCTACCCTGTCTTAATTAGTATAGCTTTACAATAAGTTATGTATGCCATCTGGTAGACTAAGTTTTCCCATGTCAAGAGCTTTTTTTTTGGTTACATTGGCCATTTTTATTTCCATATGATTTTAAAATCAATTTATCATTTTCCACAAAATAAACTGTTAGGATTTTGAATGGGGTTTTACTGAACCTGTGGATGAATTTTGGGAGAAATGACATTCTAACAATATTGATTTTGAACATAGTATATTAGTCAATTTACTTAGAGTTTCTTTAATTTATCCCAATATAATTTAGTTTTTTTGTTTATAGGTCTTATTTTATCTTTTGTTAAATTGATTCCTAGGCACTTTTTTTGGTATTATTGCAAATAGTGTCTTAAAAAAATTTCATATACTGCTTGTAATTAATATATATAAAAATCATTGATTTTTGTATATTTACTTTGTATCTGGCAATCTTATTTATGCAAATTCTATAATTCATCTGTAGATTGGTTGTATGTTTTAATGTGTGCAACTGTATTGTTTGTGAATAATGATTTTTTTAAAGTACTATGTCTCATTTCTTTTGCTTTTTTTTTTTGTTCCATGTGCACTTGACAAAAATGTATTCTTTCACCTTTGCATTCATTGTTAAAAAATATCAATTAGGTCAAATTTGTTAATTGCATTCTTCAAATCTTTTATATTCTAATTTAATGTCTGCCCCTCCTATCAACAACTGCTAGAAGTGTGTTAAAATCTCCCACTATTATGGATTTGTCCATTTCTTTTAATATTGTCAATTTTGTTTTGTTGTATATGTGCTAGGTATTATATAATACATATATATTATCTTTAGTAATATTTGCATTAAGGTCTACTTTATTGATTGATTTACTGATATAATAGTATACAAGTGTTATAAGTTTTCTTTTGGTTAATGTTTGCATGGTACATATATTTCCACCATTGTACTCTTGTTTTTAAATTCTTATGTATAAGATGTGTCTTTTGTAAGCAGCAAATATTTGTGGTTTTTTTGAAGTCTAATATGATATATTTTTTGTTTTTTAATTGAATGACTTAGCCCATTTACATTTATTGTAATTATTGATATAGTTGGGTTTAATTTTTTGTCTTAGTATACATTTTCTACTTGTACCATTTATTGCTAAATTCCTTTTAACTTTTTTGTGCCTCCCTTTGTATTGAGTATTTTTTATAACTTTTTTCTTACTATCTTACTAGTTATATACTTTTTTACTTTTCTTTTACTTAGAAATAGAAATACTATAACATGAATCTTTCATTTAAAGTCTAATTTAAGTTTGTGCTTTTACCACTTCTGGGACAATGCAAGGATTTTAGTATATTTTAACTTCATTGACTTCTCTCAATTTTCCCATTATGTTTACCTTTTTTATTGCTATTAATTATGTTTGGACCTCTGCACTTCTCTCTGGGGTTTATTTTCCCTAAATAATACCTTTTAATTTCTTTTTTAAAAAGTTTTCTGGCAATATTAGTTTTTATTTGTCTGTTGATATCTATATTTTACTTTCTTTATTAAAGGATACATTGCTGGCTATAAACTTTTTGGTTGGTAGTTAATATTCTCAGTTTTTACAAAGTTGGGAACAAAAGTGGTTTGTCTAAGTTGCACCAGGGAGGTTAAGGAAAGATGCTTGATAAAAAAGATATATATATTGACTATGATGAAGCTACATTATATTTTTTATTTTATCTTTATTTTCTTAAACATTTTTTTAAATGTTTATTTATTTTTGAGAGAGAGAGAGAGAGAGAGAGAGAGAGAGAGAGAGAGAAACAGGGAGATACAGAATCTGAAGCAGGCACCAAGCTTCGAGCTGTCAGCACAGAGCCCAAAGCAGGGCTCGAACTCACAAGCTGTGAGATCATGACCTGAGCTGAAGTCAGATGCTCAACTGACTGAGCCACCCAGGTGCCCCTAACAGTATATTTTTTACACTGCTAAACTTTCCATGAACTCCATGAACTTTGCTAACAAAAAAAAGAGTTCATGACCTCATAATTTTGTGAAAACATGTATCCTCTATTAATTTTCATTGAAATTCATAGTGCATTTTAGACCTTGAAGAAGGGGTTGTGATAAAATCCATTTAACTTCGTTAATTCAACATTCCCCAAAAATATTTATGAGGAAACTATTGTTCTAGGCAATCTCTAATGAACATCTCAAGCACATAGTGATATGAAGCATGCATTTTAGGAGAGCCTCTTTAAGGGCTACATGGTGCTGGGATGCAAGTTAAAATTTCTGTATGAGATTTTGTCTTTTTAAGATTAGACTGTTTTCTGTCACCTGAAATGCTCTTAAAATCTATCGTTTAAATTTCTGGCTATGAACAAAGTCTTCATGGAACTCAATTTCATAATTATAGTCCTAGAATAGAGCAATAAATGGAAATAGTTCTGGTGCATATGGTTAAAGCCTTTATAAAGTGAGATTTGCACTGGGTTACAGATATCCATAATCTGTGCAGAAAAGAGCATCCTGATAACCCTCTTGTCACTTTTTGTAAAATAAGGAAACAGGCAATTATTCCTTTCACTTTAAGGGCATCAGAAATTCAGGAAGGGCGTGGAGGAACAGTAAGTCAATCTTATCTTGAGATCTGGTGGGATTTATTTATAGAGCAGTATCTTGTTTCTAAATTTTTTTTTTTCAGGTATCTGTGACCCTTTCATTTAAGTTCCCGTGAGAACAGGACATTCAAGCCCAGTTAGCATAAGACCTGCTATTAGAGATTACAACTAAAAATGCCCAAAGTTGATGTATCCATCCGATCCCACAGAGGAAGCAGAGGCTGTCCTGGACAATATGCACGGGACAATGTTGCTGGTGACCTTGGATAATTAGAGGATCAAGGGAATGGTTTCTGGCAACTCAGCTAAGAAAAGAGCTGCTTTGTATGTCATCATGTGCCTGTGGGCAGCCACCAGCTTCCATTCTCTCTGCTTTCCTTGTGAATTTTTAAGGAACTCAAGAAGCAAACCCTGGTTGCAATCCCCTTCTTATCTTTGATGCTGCACACTTGCAGCTCTGACACGCATTATATTATTAGTTCCTACTTCCTCAATTTTAATTAAAAACAGAAATGAATTATTTTAATCTACCATTTTTGAGAGTCAGCATTATTGCATGTGATTATCCACTGAAATGGGGTTGGCACAGAAAATTAATGATATTTAAAATATTATCTCTACTATTTTAGTTTGCTCTTCCGGCAAATCTTAATTTAGTCTAAAAATCTTCTCTTTACACATGATCCTAAGTAAATAGGCATTTATCCAGTGGATTGAGAATCTAAATGTTAACCTTTTAAGTGTTATTTGAACTGTTTCTATTATTAAAAACCTCAAAATTTCCTGGCATATATAACTGTACACTGTATAAAAAAATCCCAAATACAAATTACATACTTTAAAACAAATTCAGTAACCCTTCTCTAAGTAGAGTGACCATATGCTCCATTATTTTGCCTGTGGCAGTCCTGGTTTATCCTTACTATCCTGGACCAATCACAAATAGTAACCTCCTTCACTTTCAAAAGTGTCTTGGTTTGGAGAGCATAGGAGAATAAACCAATTTAATCCAATTATAGAAATTATTAGAGACAATTATTCATTTTGATATTTAAGGAAAATAGAATATTTTGATTGATAAATATCCTCTGGTAATTTTCTCAGTGAGGTCAGTTGTTCTGATTATACATCAGAATCACATTTAAGTTACTTATAAATCAATTAAATAAAAATCTTAAGTGTTTTTTAAAACTTCACAGGTAATTTCAACATGTAGACAAGGTTGAGAACCACCGGATTATATAGTCTGTGCATTTAACCTGACTTTTCAGGGTTTTTCAAAGATGTTTTAAGTAATTTTGTTAGCCAGCATGTCTAGCTAATGTTCTAGTTCATTAAGTTTGAAACTTCTTAAGAATGTACTATAGACTAAACAATTAATGCTTTTTGAACCAACCACCATCAGCAAATGATCAAATAACTCACTGGCCACTTTAATCACAAAGACCACTCTAATAATTTGGCCAGTTTTGGATTTCTAATTCTTTCTGCTGACATAATAATTAGATAAACTTTTGAATGCTGAATGTGTAGTTGGGAACTCACCTTGTAAATAGCTGATGCAGCTGACTTTTATGTATAGATAAACGGCAATTCTTGAGATGAATATTGTCTTGGGAGTTATTAGAGTCATTCATAAGAAATTCAGGGGTACTTGGTTTAAAAAATTCCTGAGAGAAATAAACAGTGATATATCCTGGAAATGAACCTGCATATTCATCATAGTATAAGAGTTGCTACTCTTATAGAATAAGATCTACACAATTACAAAAAGTTTGGGGGTTTCTGACTGTGGGGAACAAAATAGCATTGTGACTTTCAGTCAGGCATTTCCTACAAGATAAGTCAGACTTCTCCTTAGAGGAGATCCTGCAGTGAGTTGGCATAGGGGTAATTCTGTTTCTGTTTGGCATCCATACAAACTTGTTAAATATTTCAGAAGTGAGAGTCTTCAGTATTAACCTAACATTCAAATAAGTTTTTCTGTTTATTTAAAAAAAAATTTTGTTTATAACATTTATTTATTTTTGAGACAGAGAGAGACAGAGCATGAATGGGGGAGGGGCAGAGAGAGAGGGAGACACAGAATCGGAAGCAGGCTCCAGGCTCTGAGCTGTCAGCCCAGAGCCCGACGCGGGGCTCGAACTCACGGACCGTGAGATTGTGACCTGAGCTGAAGTCGGACGCTCAACCGACTGAGCCACCCAGGCGCCCCAAGTTTTTCTGTTTAAAAGTATTTTTATTAAAGTAAATGAATTTACTTTTTTTTAAAATTTTTTTTTAACGTTTATTTATTTTTGAGACAGAGAGACACAGAGCATGAATGGGGGGAGGGTCAGAGAAAGGGAGACACAGAATCTGAAACAGGCTTCAGGCTCTGAGCTGTCAGCACAGAGCCCCACGCGGGGCTCAAACTCACAGACCACGAGATCATGACCTGAGCCGAAGTTCGGCCGCTCAACTGACTGAGCCACTCAGGCGCCCCTGAATTTACTTTTAAAGTAAATGACTACTTGTATCTTAAGTCTTTAATATTTACTGCTTCATATTATTTTGGTTTACAGATTTCTGTCTTCTAAGGAACTCACACATTACATGAAGTTCTCCATAAACAAGCCAAGGGCAATTTTTTCTACAATGTTTAGAGTAGTTGATGTTCTAAAGTAAAATTTCCTCTGAGTCCTTAAGGTGAAAATGTTTAGCTTCATTAAGATTACATGACTTCAAAAAGACATAGAGTAAGCATTTAAAAGATCTCAAAACTCAAGATAATGTACTATATGTTAGAATGAATTTATCTCAATTCAAATATGCTTTAAAAAAGGATAGAAATGAAGTTCTTTGAAGAATTTATTTTAGCAAAAGACACTTTGGGAAGATCAGATTTACCTAATGCGTATATAAATAAGCTGATTTTAGCCTCTTTCACATGTGACCTGCTATTCATATAGTCAAATACAGAGGTCTAAGGATGACTTACTGGGCTCTGATATTTTGAAAATGACTTTGTGCTGAGAAGTGAATATTCTAGGGCAGAAGTTCTCAAAGTGTGGTCCTAGGATCCAGCAGCATCAGGATTACCTGGGAATTTACTACAAATGCAAATTAGTGATCCCCACCCAAGGCATACTAAACCAGACCTCTGGAATGGCACCTAACAATCTGTGTTTTATCAAATCTTCCAGGTGGTTCTGATGTACCCTGAAATTTGAGATTTCTAGGTATTGAAGTTGAGATTAATGAGATAAGGATGAAATTGATTTGGTATGTCTAGATGATATGAAAACTTGACTAGTTTTACTGTGTTCCTTTAAGAATTCATTAGTGGAATGCATTTGGAAGATTGTGCCTGTGGGTGGTTATTGCTTATTGTTATAGAACAATAGGGTAATTTTTGTGAGCAAATTTAAATGTAACTTGTGTGCATCTGCTTCATCTTGCTTCATTTCTTTTTTATTTCTCTCAATGAATAAATGCAGTTCACATTTTAACAATAAATATCTAGCTAATAGCTAATCCTTTGAATATCTCTTTTGCTTCTACTTAAGTTATATAGATATTTGTAATTTATTTTAATATACAGATTTACTGAATAGTTCATGTTTCTTACATGAACCCTTACAAGACTGGGAACAAGATTTCCTGTGATTTTTTTCTTCCTCTAATATCAGTTTTTCTAAGACATAATAACACATAATAAATAGAAACTACAGTGTCTAGAACATAGGAAGCATATCACTGAACAAAATAGACAAGGACTCCTGCCTTTATGGATTTACTTTGTAGCAAATATCATAATGTAAATCCAATTTAAAAGCAACAGTTATAGGGAGAGGGGAAAATGGGTGATGGGCATTGAGGAGGGCCCTTGTTGGGAGGAGCACTGGGTGTTGTATGTAAGTGATGAATCATGGGAATCTGCTCCCAAAACCAAGAGCACACTGTATACGCTGTATGTTAGCCAACTTTACAATAAATTATATTAAAAAATAAATACATAAAAAATAAATAAAAGCAACAGTCATAAGAAATACTTGAATTGGTGGTCTTTATTCTGGTAGGGCCTTTTAGTATGAAAAGTTTCATTGTAACAGCCTGGGATTATTTATAGAGGTGACAACATGGTCAATGCTTTGTCTTCGATTGAAAATATGAGTCTTTCAGGTCAGAGTTTCTATCTTTAGTCCTTGGTTCCATGTATCCAGTAACCATCTTCTTTGATTAGTGCTTTTAACTATGAGTTTGGCAGACGTACACCAAAAAGGAGTCAAATGGCTTGTAATAGAAATGCTACTGGAGGCCAGCTATTTTCTGTTTCTCTGGGATACAGGTGTTAGGACCAGGGAGGAAGATGCTCAACAAATATGTAGATGTGCTCCATGCTGGGGGATTAAGGGAGGATCTATAGCTTTTGGTAACTTAATCTTCTCAAGGATGGATCTTTTGTCCATTCTGGAATTGTGATTTTCATGGTCTTTAAAATTCCTGCTTTCATATTATGAAAGAAATTATGTGATTTTACCTTTATAGAATACTTGCTGCCCATCCTGAAGTTGTCTGTGATTGTTTATCTACATATGGAGGGTCCAGTAAGAACCTTAGAGTCTTTGTGGGTCCAGGAGACCTCAGCCCATCTGTGTCTTTTCAAGCACCTTGAATAATCTTCCAGTGGTGGTTCACCATTGACTGCAAGCTATGGAAGAATTCTTCCATTTTTACTGGATTTGAGTTAATTGTTTCAGTCAATTTCAAATACTTTGGTTATACTTTCCCTCCCCCACAGTCCCACCATTAAGAATATTTATTGTGTACAGTGCTTTTGGTCAGTATATTTATATTATATAATTGTCTTCAGGAAGTTGAACAGAGACCTGTGAGGGTGAGGGCTGTACAGAGATTGTATAACTGCATGAGGGGCCCTCCTGAGAAAGGCAGTGCCTGAGCAATCCTTTAGGCAGATGGTGGCTGGAAGGAATTTCCTTTAACTGGAGTATCCCAAAATAAAGGGAGTTGTTTTCTAGCAGTGTAGCCCATATGGAAGGGACAATTGGGTTAGCTTGTCCAGGTCAAGCTCTTAGACAACCTGAGGTTCCTAGGACATGCAGGAGGCTAGTGCTAGATAGGGCCTCAGCCAGCTGGGCGGGAGAGGCTCTTGCCATAGGTTTTCAGTGAGGTAACTTAACAAAGTGGGATCAAAAACCACAGGAATTAAGGATCCAATTAATTTTCCAGCTGGGTGTGCACGTGAGGGGAAAGAGGGTCTCAGTGACTCAATTAAAGTGGTGAGCTCCTATGTTCGCATTTTACGTGAACTCTCCTAAATGGTCTTTTGGGTGTTGAATTTGGATAAACATCATCTGGCTAATGAGGATTTTGAGTTTTTACATGATGGACCTTCCTTGCAGTGGCAGAGTTCTTAAACCCATAGGTGCCTGAACTTGGCTCTTTCCCATGGCAACTGCACGGACAGACTACTCCTTGACAGACCCATTTCTAGCCTCCTTGTGTATCCTTGTATAAGGGGTGGCGAAAGATGGGTGGTAAGGACAATATAGAGTTAATAATTCAGGGGCTCCTAATGTCTGCCTCTGGGGAGGTGTAGGGTAGGGGATGCCTCCCTCATCTTCCTCAATTTCTTGAGCCAACAGAGTTTTGGGTATTGGGCTCTTTGCTGGCAGCTTCTTTCTGACCATGTCTGCTTTCTACTATCTCTCTTTCAAGATTTTCACCTGCCTGCAAGAACCATGATTAGGGATTTTATAATATTGTAAGGTGATGGAATCCTTTACAACATGCCTATTTGATTTTCAGAGATTCAGCTTTTAAACATTTTCCTAGGAACGTATGTACAAACCTACAGAACTATGTTACTGTGTGGATATTAAAACATCACACAAGGTGTTTCAAACTTCAAACCAAAAACTCATTATATATAAATGCAGTTAATTTGAGGGCTGTTTTCCAACTACCTGCCTAATAGAGAAACAAATCTGTAAATGACGAGTGATGCCTTGGGGAAAATTGTTTTGTTTTGTGCCCCAAAATTATAGACAATATTGGATTATAAGGCGAGTTTCTGTGATTTGTGTGCAGTTGTGACAGATTTTGAGCATTGCAGAATTGTGGGATATTTTTAGAGCTAGATGTAAACTCAGAGGTCACTTAAGTCAATCATCTTATTTTTCTTATTAGGAATGTTAGTTGTGATTTATATGTTTTCAACTACTGGTAAGGAAATGACCCTAAAATGAACATATAGCATATCATTTCACCTGTTAGAATAAATTCAACACTAGTATTTATCAGATATCTTATTAGCTACTTGAAAATATTTTCTCTAATTCTTCCTGTATAAACCAAGTTTTATTATCCCCATTTTACAGACCAGTCTTTTAACTACACTTGTTTGAGTATCTGTGGAAACAACTTTGTCTTTTTTTCTAAATGGTGTGCTAAATTGGAATTACACGAAGTCCCTACATAGAAGCGTCATAATTCAAAACTATTTGAATGCAGAATATGCAGTTCCTAAAAGGAACAATGTTAGAATGACAGTTAAATTCTCTAATCTGATTACAGAATTCCAAAGTCTCTCATCTGGGACCTAGCTGCATTTGTACTCCTTTATACTGAGAAAGCAACCTGCTGTCATCCTAGTACTTGGTGAAAGATTTTCCGTTTTGCATTTTGGTACTTGAGAAAATTGAGTAAATTAGGGAATTATGAGATAGTAGAGGGAAATTCCTGGTGAAACTTCTCCTGTTACTATTTTTTCATGTCTTCTATCTCATAGGTTTTCTTTTTCTTTTCTTTTCTTTTCTTTTTTTTGATACAAATATATATCTGGTATTCTCTTATGCTTATGTGCCACAAGTAGGCAAGTGTATTCATTTTTTTCTCACCAATTGAGCAGAGAATAGAGAAGCTAGGAAGAGGAAGATAAATTTATATGAAATAATGGGACAAGAATTGGAAAAGAGTAGGGAAGGGAATTGTAAAAAGGCCACTGCCTGACCAAGAACTTAGAGAAATGGCCTTTAACAGATGTGTAAACTAGCCACCAGGTGGCGCCATCATCTAAGGACAGCTTAGTTGCTTTTCAGGATGTGCTCAAGCTTACTCTGGGTGCGAGACTTATGAGTGGAAAGAATAAAGTGGGGACCCTACAGCTTTCTTTTCATATGTAAGATGTGAAAATCTTATGAAGAGAAGCTTCACTTCTCATACGAAAAGTGAATATTTATTAAATCAATAAGTGACGGCTTATCAACAAGTACCTTTATTATACCAACTTTAGTCAGTCTTTATTTTTCTTCCCTTCGAAAAGGGCTTCACTGTTTTAATATCAATTTATGAGTAAGACTAACAGTTAATAGTTTAAATATCTGTAATTCTTTTCATTGGATTGTTATATTTATAGGATTGTATACCCAGCTTTTAAAAAATGAAGTAGCTTCATATCCAATGAATAAAGTCTGGGACATGATGCAAAAAAGATGGACAAAAAGAGCAGAAAAGAAAACTAGGTAAAGATTAGCGCTCACAAGGGGAAGAAGATACAATTCTTGAAACTTGGTTCAATGGGAAGCAAGTAGGGGGTTTTAGGGATGAGAGAGATATAGTTAAAAATGTAATTGTTGGTGGTGTCATATGCACTTCAAGCTACCAAAACTTGGGAAAGACATGAGAAGATGTTTGCAACTATTAACAGGCAAATAGGTGTTCGTTTTCTAATGTGACAAAGGAGACTGGATAGATCTTGACTCTGGTTTGGAAAGAAAATATAAGTATCTCTTTGTTGGTCTGTAAATTTTTTACTTGTCAGAATATTTAAAATGTTTATGCTTATTTTTCCTATAATTGATGTGAAACATATGAAAATACAATGTATATATAAAATGTTTTTATTTATAGTTTTGTGCTACAGAGTTTCAATCTGGGGAATGTTAACTTTCTAGCATTAATCTAACACTGGATCCTGTTTTTCAAATCAATGAGTAAATAGCAATTATAGTTAGAAAATGATGACAAAGAACTTTCAACAAAGGAAATAAAAGCCTTTGTTAGCATAAAGAAGTAAGTTTGTAGCTACTTGCCCAGACAAAGGATGAGCCCTCATTCAGTTTTCAATTGATTGCAGAGTAGACCATCAATAAAAGAAGGCCTTCTAAAGCAAGATAATACAACAGCAGGAAAAATATAATTTTGTGCCTCTAACCTCAAACTTCCTCCACATTAGTGACAATTCTTTAAAAACCAGCAAGTATTCTCATTGCCTTGGAACTAATGTATTTCTTAAGAGTATTGTGAGGAACAAAAATGTCACTGGAGAGATGAGAAAGCTGTGTCTAAACCTGACCTTTCTTCTGGGTCTCAGGGCCATATATACCCCTGTCTATTGGATGTCTCCACTTATGTGTTGCACATACATCTCAAACTTATTATGTCTGAGATATTTCTCGTTACCAAGGACTTTCTTTTCCACTGAATGTTCTGGTTATATTGGTTTATTCTTCATTTCCTTGTTTGGACTGTGTTTCTCTCTTCTTTGTGACTTTGTATACTCATTCCCTGTTCTCTGAACAATCACTACCCCACTCCTACTGCCACCCCCACCCCACCCTAGCCTCCCTGGAGCTTCAGTTTTCTAGAGTTACATGCTCCAGTGGTATCCTGTATTTCCGCCTTTACAGCCCTTATCACACCATTCACTTGTCAATATTACCCACTAGAATTTAGAAATCAGTGATGAGAGGCCAATTTATTTTATCTTCTACTATATCATCATCAACTATCCCCATTCCTGGCATATCTTAAATTAGTAATGTTTATTGAATGAAAGAGAACTCGTTTCATGTTAATGGCAAGGAGTTAACACAAACAGCATAGCAGATACAAAAGGCAGGTTGGATTAATTTTGTCGCGCCACCAGCTCCTTATTGCTGATGGAGAAGCAGGGTGGGGTGAGTGGGGACAGATGAGGAGGGAGAAGTGGGAGGTCATGGTGGTTGGAGGCAAATGAAATAGAAAACCAGCTTCTTCCAGAAGGATGATGGAGCTCTCTCCAACTGCCCCACCCTGAGCTCTCTCTCCCTAGTCTCTCCAGTTCTAATTACCACCAGCTGGAGCCACTTAATCCTAACAGCTTACATATTACTGTAGCATCTGTGCGAATGCAGAGTGTAAACTTCAGACAGCACAAAACCAAATTTTTTTTTTTCTGATTTCTCTTGCTGTACCTACTCTTGCCATTTACCTTTTAGAGTGGATTACTCTGAGGGAAGGAAGAATGTCCCCCATCAGATTGTTTATTAGGGATATAAGAATCTGTCTTCTTGTGTCCCATCCTAGGAACTGACCACATCTGGGCTCATCCTGAATTGCATCTGATACAGCATCATTACTTAATTTTACATTCCAAAAAGTTAAAGACAAAAGTACATGTATATGTGCATCCAGATGTCCATCTGTCTCTCTGTCCTCCCAGAGGAAGCCAGAAAGGGGATTTATGATGGCCTAATTCATACTAAAAAAGTTTTATGAATTAGTGTCCAGCCTAAAGATTGGACAATGGATATAAGACTTTAGAAGATGTTAGAAATTAGTTGATTTCCCCATTGTCTTTGAACATATCAACCTACTTTTGTGTCTGCCTAGCCCATTCTCTTCCTCATATCCTCTACCTGGAGTGCCTCTCTATGTTCTTCCTATGGGTAACTTCAATGTGGCTTGTAAGGCTTACCTTAGCCATTACCTGACCACATCATTCCTGCTCTCTGAAGACATTTTTTTTTGCATTGTGTCTACCACTGCTCCTCATACTTTGTTTTCATTCTACCCTATGTCTCCTCAACCAATTATCTTCAGACACTCTCAACTTTTTCAGAAAACAGCCTGAGAATTTTACTCTACTGGAAAAGTTAGGCAGTGCTGACCTTCTACAGAATGTATTATTTATGTCCAAGAGGACAAGATCGTGGTCTACTTCCTTCCTTCTATAGATATATGTATATTTATATATAATTTTTTTAACGTTTATTTATTTTTTATTTTTTATTTTTTTTTAATTTTTTTTTTCAACGTTTATTTATTTTTGGGACAGAGAGAGACAGAGCATGAACGAGGGAGGGGCAGAGAGAGGGAGACACAGAATCGGAAACAGGCTCCAGGCTCTGAGCCATCAGCCCAGAACCCGACGCAGGGCTCGAACTCACGGACCGCGAGATCGTGACCTGGCTGAAGTCGGACGCTTAACCGACTGTGCCACCCAGGCGCCCCAACGTTTATTTTTGACAGAGAGACAGAGACAGAGACAGAGCACGAGTGGGGGAGGGGCAGAGAGAGAAGGAGATGCAGAATCTAGAGCAGTCTCCAGGCTCTGAGCTATCAGCATAGAGCCCAACGCGGGGCGTGAACTCATGAATTGCGAGATCAAGACCTGAGCTGAAGTCGGATGCTTAATCAATTGAGCCACCCAGGCGCCCCTAAGATGCCATATATTGAGTACAATACGTCACAGAGAATAATTTTGGGATGTTTCCTTCTGAGAGAACATGCAAGCTATTATGGACTGAATGTGTTATTTCCCCACCCCCCATCCCAACTTCACATGTTGAAGTCCTAACCCCTAATGTGGTGGTATTTGGAGGTAGGTCTTTGGGAGTTAATTATGTATAGATGAGATCATGAAGGTGGGGTCTCTATGATAAGATTAGTGTCCTTATCAGAAGAGGAAGATTTTGGAATTCCTTTTCTTTCTGCCATGTGGAGATGTAACAAGAAGTTGACTATCTGCAATCCAGGAAGGGGGCTCTTATCAGACAGCAGATCAGCTGGCACTTTGATCTTGGACTTACCAGTCCTTAGAACGGTGAGAAATAAATGTTGTTTAAGTCGTCCAGTCTTGTTATTTTGTTGCATCAGCTTGAGCTGGCAAAGACATAAGCCGAAGCTCATTTTTATAGTGTCATTGCAGTCCTGCCTCCAGGGCCAGAATGTCCGAGATCAGAGTAACAGTTCCTTTATTTACTAGGTATGAGACCTTGGCAAGTTTCCTAACTTTTATGTGTCTCAGTTTGCTCATCTATGAAATGGTATTGATAACAGTATCTACTCACAGGGTTGTTTTGAGGGATAAATGAATTAATGCGCGTAGAAGACGCAAGAACAGTACAGTGAACTCATGTTAGCTGTCATTATACATATACAGCTGAACATGGAACAATAATTTTGATGAATGTGACCGATGTCTCACTCGAGACCTCCTGTGCTTCTTATAACCTTGTCTGGCACAAACTTGCCTGTCCTTCCTGCCAGAAGATGGCTAAACTCTGTTGCATAGCTGGCATTCCTGAGTCCTGTGACATGGGACACAGACTCTGCATACACCTTACAAGCCTACTGCACTGCAGAGGAGCAACTGAGGAGCACGGCTTTTTTATTTCTCTCCTGCCCATATATGTCTGCACATTTCTTTCCTTAACATCCTCCCACAGGCCCACAATCTAAAAACTCTTATTTCTCCCAATACAGTAAAAAAAAAAAAAAAGAAAAAGGTTGATAGCACATAGGTCTCAGGTGTTGTTGTAAGACACATACTGAGCATGCCACTCACCTTATTTGGAAAACATTGAGGGGCACCTGGGTGGCTCAGACAGTTGAGCATCCGACTTTGGCTCAGGTCATGATGTCGTGGTTTGCAGAGTTTGAGCTCTGTGTTGTGCTGGCTGCTGTCAGTGCAGACCCTGCTTTGGATCCTCTGTCCTCATCTCTCTGCCCCTGTTCCACTTGTACTCTCTCTCTCTCAAAAATAGATAAACATTAAAAAATTTTTTGTAAGAAAAGCAAAAAATAACATTGAATAATTCTTCATCTCCCATGGGATAAAATACAAACATCCTAGAATAAAAGGGGGTATTTGAACTGAGTCTTCAAAGATGGTAGGAGTTAGGGGCACCTGGGTGGCTCAGTCAGTTGAGCTTCTGACTTCGGCTCGGGTCATGATCTCGTGGTTCTTGAGTTCGAGCCTCGTGTCAGGCTCTGTGCTGATAATTCAGAGCCTGGAGCCTGGTTCGGATTCTGATTCTCCCTCTCTGTGCCCCTCCTGTGCTTGCACTTTGTCTCTCTCTCTCTCTAAAAAAACTGAAAAAAACATTAAAAAGAAAAGATGGTAGGAGTTCACCAGGCAAAAAAGAATTTTCTTGGTAGACGGGAAAGGGTGCAGAAGACACACAGTTTATGAAAGAAGGTACAAAGTTTGCAAGTATGAGTAAAAGGGCAATAGGAAAGACATGAGGTGTCAGGAACATAAATAATGAGTGATGAAAGTCATTCTAGGATGCTTTTACTTTATCCCATGGGAGATAAAGAATTATTCAGTGTTCTTCAAACAAGGTGAGTGTCATAACCTCTCCGTATTCTGCACCATGTCCCCTCTGACAAGAAAGTTCTGTTTGGCCTGGTGAACTCCTACCATCTTTGAAGACTCAGCCCAAATATCCCCTTTTATGCTTTCTTGTCTCTCATAGACAAGATTAGCTATTCTGTTTTCAAATATAGTCTTAGCATCTACTTATTCCTGGTTAGAGGGAGCTTTAGTAAGCAAGACCTGCCTTTTTTTTTTCAATATATGAAATTTATTGTCAAATTGGTTTCCATACAACACCCAGTGCTCATCCCAAAAGGTGCCCTCCTCAATACCCATCACCCACCCTCCCCTCCCTCCACCCCCCATCAACCCTCAGTTTGTTCTCAGTTTTTTTTTTTTAAATTTTTTTTTCAACGTTTTATTTATTTTTGGGACAGAGAGAGACAGAGCAGGAACGGGGGAGGGGCAGAGAGAGAGAGGGAGACACAGAATCGGAAACAGGCTCCAGGCTCTGAGCCATCAGCCCAGAGCCCGATGCGGGGCTCGAACTCACGGACCGCGAGATCGTGACCTGGCTGAAGTCGGACGCTTAACCGACTGCGCCACCCAGGCGCCCCTTGTTCTCAGTTTTTAAGAGTCTCTTATGCTTTGGCTCTCTCCCACTCTAACCTCTTTTTTTTTTTTTTTTTCCTTCCCCTCCCCCATGGGTTCCTGTTAAGTTTCTCAGGATCCACATAGGAGTGAAACCATATGGTATCTGTCTTTCTCTGTATGGCTTATTTCACTTAGCATCACACTCTCCAGTTCCATCCACGTTGCTACAAAGGGCCATATTTCGTTCTTTCTCATTGCCATGTAGTACTCCATTGTGTATATAAACCACAATTTCTTTATCCATTCATCAGTTGATGGACACTTAGGCTCTTTCCATAATTTGGTTATTGTTGAGAGTGCTGCTATAAACATTGGGGTACAAGTGCCCCTATGCATCAGTGCTCCTGTATCCCTTGGGTAAATTCCTAGCAGTGCTATTGGTGGGTCATAGGGTAGGTCTATTTTTAATTTTCTGAGGAACCTCCACACTGTTTTCCAGAGTGGCTGCACCAGTTTGCATTCCCACCAACAGTGCAAGAGGGTTCCCGTTTCTCCACATCCTCTCCAGCATGTATAGTCTCCTGATTTGTTCATTTTGGCCACTCTGACTGGCGTGAGGTGATATCTGAGT
The DNA here is from genome assembly GCF_016509475.1 of Prionailurus bengalensis. Lineage (NCBI taxonomy): Eukaryota > Metazoa > Chordata > Mammalia > Carnivora > Felidae > Prionailurus > Prionailurus bengalensis. Next base: position 86,540,080 of record NC_057350.1, on the reverse strand, counting down.
GTGGTTTTGATTTGCATTTCCCTGATAAGGAGCCACGTTGAGCATCTTTTCATGTGCCTGTGGGCCATCCAGATGTCTTCTTTAGAGAAGTATCTATTCATGTTTTCTGCCCATTTCTTCACTGGGTTATTTGTTTTTCGGGTGTGGAGTTTGGTGAGCTCTTTATAGATTTTGGATACTAGCCCTTTGTCCGATATGTCATTTGCAAATGTCTTTTCCCATTCCGTTGGTTGCCTTTTAGTTTTGTTGGTTGTTTCCTTTGCTGTGCAGAAGCTTTTTATCTTCATAAGGTCCCAGTAGTTCATTTTTGCTTTTAATTCCCTTGCCTTTGGGGATGTGTTGAGTAAGAGATTGCTATGGCTGAGAAGACCTGCCTTTAAAAATTACCTTAAAAAATAACAAAGTTGCCTGAAACTTTTCTGTGTGGGAGGAAGCAGGATAATCTTGGAACGATTACTTCTGTTCTGTGAGGAATCACTCAAGAGGCTGTTCTTTTTTTTTTTTTTTTAAATTGTTTTTAAGTTTATATATTCATTGTGAGAGAGACAGAGAGAGTGAGTGCAGGAGAGGGAGAGAGACAGAATCCCAAGCAAGCTCCCTACTGTCCGCACAGAGCATGATGCGGGGCTTGAACCCATAAAACGTGAGACAATGACCTGAGCCAAAACCAAGGCCAGATGCTTAACTGATAGAGCCACCCAGGTACCCCAAGAGGCCTTTCTTAATTACATTTTGGGAATTGACTTGTTAGCCCTTGGGATGAATGGATCTGAATTTTTTTCTGGAGATAAATAGGACTCCTTTTCTTCCTTTCCTATACATTATGGTGTGGCTGTATTTGTAAATGAGTTTTATTTGTTTAACTGGTAAATAAATTTTAGGAGTGGAAATGATTCTCATCTGTATTCAGGTGGTGAAATACTATTGAAAAGTACTGCTGTGCGAAGGCTTTTCCTAAGTGCAAAGCCATGATATTAGCTTGTCATCCTGTTGTATAGTTCCCTCCTTTAAGTGTGGATTGCCATTTGCATTGAACTGTTGTGTTTTATTTACTGTATGTACTATGGAGATGCTGCTGGCCACACTTTTCTAGATTCCTCAGCTTCACACTTTATGGCTTTTTGTCAACCAGTTTGGGGTTTATAATCTATGTTATACAATTTAGAACAAGATTGTGCATATAATACTGTTTATTTTCCATTTGAATTATAGTTATCCAGACTCATAAAAAGCACATTGATAAAGTAATACACAGAGATTTTTTTAATTAAAAATTTTTTTTAACTTGTTTTATTTTTTATTTTTTTTTTTAATTTACATCCAAATTAGTTAGCATATAGTGAAACAGTGATTTCAGGAGTAGATTCCTTAGTGCCCCTTACCCATTTAGCCCATCCCCCCCCCCACAACCCCTCCAGCAACCCTCAGTTTGTTCTCCATATTTATGAGTCTCTTCTTTTTTGTCCCCCTTCCTTTTTTTGTATTATTTTTGTTTCCCTTCCCTTATGTTCATCTGTTTTGTCTCTTAAAGTCCTCATATGAGTGAAGTCATATGATTTTTGTCTTTCTCTGACTGACTGATTTCACTTAGCATAATACCCTCCAGTTCTATCCACGTAGTTGCAAATGGCAAGATTTCATTCTTTTTGATTGCTGAGTAATACTCCATTGTGTATATATATACCACATCTTCTTATCCATTCATCCATCGATGGACATTTGGGCTCTTTCCATACTTTGGCTACTGTTGATAGTGCTGCTATAAACATGGGGGTGCATGTGTCCCTTCAAAACAGCACACCTGTATCCCTTGGATAAATACCTAGTAGTGCAATTGCTGGGCCATAGGGTAGTTCTATTTTTAGTTTTTTGAGGAACGTCCATACTGTTTTCCAGAATGGCTGCACCAGCTTGCATCCTCACCAACAATGCAAAAGAGATCCTCTTTTTCTGCATCCTCACCAACGTGTTGCTGCCTGAGTTGTTAATGTTAGCCATTCTGACAGGTGTAAGTGGTATCTCATTGTGGTTTTGATTTGTATTTCCCTGATGATGAGTGATGTTGAGCATTTTTTCATGTGTCAGTTGGCCATCTGGATGTGTTCTTTGCAGAAGCGTCTATTCATGTCTTTTGCCCATTTCTTCACCGTATTATTTCTTTTTTGGGTGTTGAGTTTGATAAGTTCTTTATAGATTTTGGAAACTAACCCTTTATCTGATATGTTATTTGCAATATCTTCTCCCATTCCGTCGGTTGCCTTTTAGTTTTGCTGATTGTTTCCTTCACTGTGCAGAAGCTTTTTATTTTGATGAGGTCCAAGTAGTTCATTTTTGCTTTTGTTTCTCTTGCCTCTGGAGACATGTTGAGTAAGAAGTTGCTGCGGCCAAGATCAAAGAGGTTTTTGCTGCTTTCTCCTCTAGGATTTTGATGGCTTCCTGTCTCACATTTAGGTTTTTCATCCACTTTGAGTTTATTTTTGTGTATGGTGTAAGAAAGTGATCCAGGTTCATTCTTCCGCATGTCGCTGTCCAGTTTTCCCAGCACCATTTGCTGAAGAGACTGTCTTTATTCCATTGGATATTCTTTCCTGCTTTGTTAAAGATTAGTTGGCCATATATTTGTGGGTCCATTTATGGGTTCTCTGTTCTGTTACATTGATCTGAGTGTCTGTTCTTGTGCCAGTAGCATATTGTCTTGATGATTACATCTTTGTAGTATAGCTTGAAGTCTGGGATTGTGATGCCTCCTGCTTTGGTTTTCTTTTTCAAAATTGCTTTGGCTATTCGGGGTCTTTTCTGGTTCCATACAAATTTTAGGATTGTTTGTTCTAACTCTGTGAAGAATGCTGATGTTATTTTGACAGAGATTACATTGAATATGTAGATTGCTTTGGGTAGTATCGACATTTTAACAATATTTGTTCTTCCTATCCAGGAGCATGGAATTTCTTTTTTGCATTTTTTTGTGTCTTCTTAAATTTCTTTCATAAGCTTTCTATAGTTTTCAGTGTATAGGTTTTTCACCTCTTTGGTTATATTTTTTCCTAGGTATTTTATGGCTTTTTGTGCAACTGTAAATGGGATCGATTCCTTGATTTCTCTTTCTGTCACTTCATTTTTGGTGTATAGGAATGCAACCGATTTCTGTGCATTGATTTTATATCCCGCAACTTTGCTGAATTCATGAATCAATTCTAGCAGTTTTTTTGGTGGAATCTTTTAGGTTTTCCATATGGAGTATCATGTCATCTGTGAAGAGTGAAAGTTTGACATCCTCCTGGCCGATTTGGATGCCTTTTATTTCTTTGTGTTGTCTGATTGCAGAGGCTAAGACTTCCAATTCTGTGTTGAGTAACAGTGGTGAGAGTGGACATCTCTGTCTTGTTCCTGACCTTAGGGGGAGGTTTTTTTTATTACAAAATCTGGAAACTCAAATAGGAGTTACGAAACATTGTGTTATAAATGGTAGCACCACTTTTTGAAAAATGAAAGCAAGCTCTTTTAATGCTATAATATTCTAGACCTCTCCCCAAGCCCATCAAAAAAGGGGAAGGAGCTGGGGAGGTGAAAATTTTTGTTTTTAGTTCTGAAAACTGTTAATAAAAATGGACACTCTCTAGATATAGGATAAGAAAGACAAAGGGATAAATTTATCTTAGGAGGAAGCTCTAGTTTCCATTTCACATTTGGCTTAATATCATTTATAACAGCATCTACCTATTGTATAGCTAGCTGCCAAAGAATGTTATATTTGCCAAAAATGTTTAAATTAAATTATTGGGAGGGCTTTCCATTGAAAATGCATTTATGAATTTTATGGTGGAAGAAATTAACATCTTCACACTCAACTCTTGAAAGGATCTGGTGAGGAAGAAGAACTTCAACTGACCCACCTCCTGAAGGGTTTTCTGTGGGTAAAGGGAAGAAAGGAAGGCATCCTGTGTTGGAAAGTAGAGTATTATATTAGAGTTAAGTAGAGTTGGGAAGGAAAGAGTATTTTAAGGACAAAGGGTTGTAGAGACAGGAACTCATTATTCTAGCTGGGAGGAGGGCAAGTAACCAGTTTGAGTGGCTTGGAGAATTTGGGAACTTGAGAGTTTACCCATAAAAGGGGTAGTATGAGTTGGGGGAAGACTGTGAAGTAATCTGAATATTACCAATATAAAATGTTTACACTTTACTCTGTAGGATATAGGGAGGCGTTACTCTTGGAAGAAGGAGATGGTATCTTGTTACTTTTTTCTGTCCATTATCTTTAATACAGTACTTGGCACACTGCAGACATTCAGTAATGTCTGAATTGAATGAGGAGTAGCTTCAATGACTTGTGAGTTTCTCTCTCCAGCCTAGATCTTTCCTTTGGGCTACAGACTCATGTATTCAGGTGTCTTAACATCCATTCTGTTGATCCAAAGGTACTTGAAAATCACTATGTTCCTCACTGATATCACAATTTCCAACCCAAACTTGGTCCTCTTTAGTTTTCTCTATTTCACTGAATGATGCCACTGTCTATCTACTTAGATAAATTGGAAATCCAAGAGTCAGTCTTAACTTGACCTCTTATCTACCATACCCAACATATCACCAAATTAAATTGATTTCTATATTTATCAACTTATATATTTCATCAATTTCTATTGATTTCACTCTATTTTCACTCTATTGATAGAGTGTTGTGTTGTCTGTGAAGACAGAAGAAGTTTGACTTCTTCCTTGCTGATTTGAATGCCTTTTATTTCTTTTTGTTATCTTATTGCTGAGGCTAGGACTTCCAGTACTAGTTAAATAAATGTGGTGAGAATGGGCATCCCTGTCTTGTTTCTGACCTTAGAGGAAAAGCTCTCCCGTTTTTCCCCTTTGATGATGATATTAGTTGCAGGTCTTTTGTATATGGCCTTTATGATGTTGAGGTATGTTCCCTCTAATCCTACTTTGTTGAGGATTTTTATCAAGAATGGATGCTGTATTTTGTCAAATGCTTTTTCTGTATCTGTTGGGAAGGTCATATGGTTCTTACCCTTTCTTTTATTAATGTGGTGTATCACACTGATTGATTTGTTTGGATATTTTAGATTTATTTCCAAACTTTTAGATAATGTTGTGGTGCATATGACTTTTTCTCCTGTTAATTTATTTATGTGACATAAATTCCTCAAAATGGAAATACTAAGTTGCCATTCGCAACTATGTGGATGGAACTGGAGGTTATTATGCTAAGTGAAATCAGTCAGTCAGAGAAAGACAAAAATCATATGACTTCACTCATATGAGGACTTTAAGAGACAAAACAGATGAACATAAGGGAAGGGAAACAAAAATAATACAAAAAAAGGAAGGGGGACAAAACAGAAGAGACTCATAAATATGGAGAACAAACTGAGGGTTGCTGGAAGGGTTGTGGGGGGGGGGATGGGCTAAATGGGTAAGGGGCACTAAGGAATCTACTCCTGAAATCATTGTTTCACTATATGCTAACTAATTTGGATATAAATTTTAAAAAATTAAAAATAAAATAAAAAAAAAATAAAACACAGGGGGAAGCAAAAAAAATGGAAATACTAAGTTAAACATCAAAAGCCTCTTGAACTCTTGAGACATATTGCTAAATTGCTTTACTAACATGTTATACTAATTATATATATCAAATGTATGAATGCAAACAAATATAGTTGCATGCTTACCATGTACAGTGTCTTGTTTTAGGTATTGTAAAGCAAATGATATCTTTGGGAGGGAAAGGAATGGCATTATAAGGTTATGTCTTGCAAGCATACCATGATTGGAAAAACACAGAAATTGAAACAGGAAGCAAGTCTTTGGAGGATACAAAATTGTAGTATAAGAAAGGTAGGCAGTTCAATAGATATTGAGAGAATATTGGGTTGTGATGGTGGTGGTGGAAGAATGGAGAATGGGAGTTCTTAAAAGTAGGGTTGAAGTGAGTAAGAGTGTTGCAGGAGAAGGAAATTGAGCCCTAGATTGGTATCCTGGGGCTGTGGTAACAAAGTTCCACACACTGGGTAGCTCACACAATGGAAATACGTTGTCTCACAGTTTTGGAGACCATAAGTCCAAGATGAGGATGTTGGGCAGGGTTGGTTTCTTCTGAGGGCTGTGAAGGAGAATCTGTTCCATTTCTCTCTCCTAGCTCCTGGCAGACTCTCTCTGGCATTCCTTGGCTTGTAGATGACATTGTTCCTATGTCTTGCTTTACATTTTCTTCTCTTCACTCTGTCTCTGTGTCCAAATTTCCTCTTTTTATAAGGACATAGTCATATTGGATTAGGTCCCACTCTAACAGCCTCATCTTAATTTGCTTATCTGCTCGTCTCCTATTTCCCAATAAGATCATGTTCACAAGTACTGAGGGGCTGTGTACTCCAACATCCTTCTGAGAAACTCAGTTCAACCCATAACACACTCAAAATGCAAATCTGTAAACAGGATGGATTAAGTGCAGTATAAAGCATGAGCTTTGAAGTCAAGCAGTGCTGGGTTTGAGTCCCAATTTGGCTATTTATTACTTCTGTGATCTTAAATAAGTTATTTAATGTCTCTGAGCTTCTTCTTGCCTCATCTTAAAATGGAATTAATTATACTTATTTTTCAGTGTTATTATGAGGACTGAAGCTAATGGAAGTATCTTAACACAGTACCTGACACTTCATAAGTGATAAATGATAGCTTAACAAATGGCACTCTTCAGAGCTGGTGGGTTTCCCTGAAGCTAATGGGCCAGGGGATTCTTTTTTCTTTCTTTTTTTTTTTTTTTAATTTTTTACATGTTTATTTATTTGAGAGAGAGAGACAGAGCACGAGCAGGTGAGAGGCAGAGAGAGAGGCAGAGAGAGGCAGAGAGAGAGAGGCAGAGAGAGACACAGAATCCAAAGCAGGCTCCAGGCTCTGAGCTGTTAGAGCAGAGCCCGATGCAGAGCTTGAAGTCACGAATCGTGAGATCACAACTTGAGCTGAAACCAAGACTCAGATGCTTAACTGACTGAGCCACCCAGATGCCAGGACCACATTGTATTTTTTTATTTTACATTAAACTTTCAGTTGCTTTCTAATGAATGCATTTTAAGTTTATACATTTTCTTATGAGTGCTTCCATGGTTGCACCCCAGAGGTTTTAATATACAGTATTCTCATAATTATTTATTTGTAAGTAGATTCATTTTGGTGGCTTTAAAAAAATACTTTTGTTCTAAACTTACAGTATGAAATTGTGACTGAGTTAATGTGACCTATAAATTTAAACTTTGAAAGGGATTCATAGAGAGTTTTTTTGTGACTTTACGCACGACTATGTTTTGGTATTCTTTCCAGAGCTGTTTGAAAGGAAAGATATTCTCTGTATGCTTTGGTATTCATTCTATATACATTAATAAAATAATTGTAGTAATAGTGTTATTCACATTTTCTGTAACTTCTTTATTTTTTATCTACTTATCCTGTCTTTTTCTGAGAGAGATGAGTGAAGGTTTTCTATTCAAATTTTGATTTCATGGATACAATCCACATTTTTTCTAATAGCTTTTGCTTTATATTTTGATCGTATGCTATTTAGTCATGATGGTTCATGACTATAGTTATCTTCTTTGGGGAATTACAGCTTATATCACTATAAATCCTTCCTTGTTCCATTTCATGCCTTTTGACTTGAATTCTATTTTTTCTGATGCTAATAATACCACACATGCTTTCTTTTATTGTGATTTTCCTAGCATGTATTTATCTATGCTTTGTTTTTAACCTGTCTTCATTAATTGTAAGTAGCATATAGCAGAAATTAAATCTTTAATTTTACATTGATTGGTATGTTTGGTCTTATTCCCACCACCTTATTTTATGTTTCCATTTTACCATACTTTATTATGTGTGTATACATATTTTTCTTATGATTTTGTCCCCTAGATTACATTATTTTCTGTTTCTTTTCCCCTTTTGTGGCTTGAAAAAAAGCTTCTGTTTTTGTTCTGTTTTTTAAAATTGAAGTCTAGTTGACATGTGATATTATATTTGTTTCAGTGACTTGATATTTATATACATTATAAAATGATTGCTATGATAAGACTAATTACCATCTGTCACCAAAGTTATTACAATATTATTGATTATATTCTCTGCTGTACTTCACATACTGTGATATTTATTTTATAACTTGAAGTTTGTACCTCTTAATTCCCTTCACCTATTTTTCCCATCCCCTCACTGCCCTATGTTTATTATTTATCTTAAAAGTTTTAATGAACATATTAAAGCATTTTTATATGTGAAAAAAATTGATGGCTAAGTGTATTATAGTCCCACACCATCTCTTTAATTCCTTGTAACCAGGATATATTGTAATCATCTAGATTTTGTTTTCTAAGGTATTTATTTATCAGTGTTTTTATTTTAAATAGGCTTTATTTTTTTTACAAGTTTTGTATTTATGGAAAAAATTTAAAAGATAATTCAGAGAGGGGTGCCTGGGTGGCTCAGTCAGTTAAGCGTCCAACATTGGCTCAGGTCATGATTTCACGGTTTGAGTTTGAGCCCTGTGTTGGGCTCTGAACTGACAGCTTGGAGCCTGGAGCCTGCTTTGGATTCTGTGTCTCCCTCTCTCTCTGTCCCTCCCCTGTTCACACACACACACACACACACACACACACACACTCTCTCTCTCTCTCTCTCAAAATTAAATAAACGTTAGAAAAATTTAAAAAAGAGGTAGTAGAGAGTTTTTATATACTGTATACCTAGTTTTTCCCCTATTATTAACATCTTACATTAGTATGATACATTTGTTACAATTAATGAACCAATATTGATATATAATTCTTTAATAGAGTGGAAACTTTATTCAAATTTCCTTAGTTTTTATTTTTTTAATCTAATATACTTTTTCCATTCCAGGATCCCATCCAGGATATCACATTACACATTGTTGTCAAGTCTCTTCCTTCTCTTGTCTATGATAATTTCTCAGACTTTCTTTTTCTTTTTTGTGACTATATTAATTGCTTGTGCCTGCTATAGTAAATTATTCCAGAAACTTGATGGCTTACAGTAATGAAAATGTGTTCTTTCACAGTTCTGGAGGCTAGATGTCCAAATCTAGCAAGACCACCCTCTCTCTGGGGCTCTAGGGGAGAACTCGTTCTTGTCTTTTCCAGTGTCTGGTGGCTGCCTGACATTCCTGGGTTTGTGGCTGCATCACTTGTCTCTACCTCCATCTTCCCATGGTCTTCTATGTGTGTCTCTGGTAGATTTCCCTTTGCATCTATCTTTAAGGACACTTGTGATAGCATTTAAGGCCAACTCGATAATCCAACATAATCTCTTCACTTCAAAATCATTAATCACATCTGCAAAGACTCCTCTCACAAATAAGGTCACATTTACAAGTTTCAGAGATGAGAACCTGACATCTTTGGGTGGTTGTTATTTAACTTATGAAATGACTTTGGCAGTTTTGAGCACTGGTCACATAAATTAAAGGATGGCTTCTATTGGACACTGTGTGATGTTTTTCTTGTAATTAGACTGGGATTATGGGTTTTTGGAAGGTAGGCCACAGAGGTAAAGTGCCATTTTTGTCACATCACATCAAGAGTACATACTGTTAACATGATTTATCACTGTTGATGTCGATCATAGTCATATGGTGGAGGTGATATTTATCATATTTCTTCACCATAAAGTTACTTTTTGTTTCCACTTTCCATAATGACCTGTTTGGAAGGCAGTCACTATGTACAGGTCACAGTTAAGGAGTAAAGAGTTAATCCACCCTTTATTTGAGAGTGGATTATCTATATAAATTATTTGAAAATAATTTATGACAGCACAGAGCCTGCTTGGGATTCTCTCCCTCCCTCTCTCTCTCTCTCTGTTCCTCCCCTTGTCGCACTTGTGTGCTCTCTCTCTCTCTCAAAATAAATAAACTTTTAAAAAAAAGAAGGAAAAGAAAATCCTCTGCACAGATTTGTCTTATCTCTCTGTTTGTTTACTTATTCAATAATTTATTTCTATCAGTATGGACTGAAATGTATTTATTTTATACTTGGGTTATGATTCAAAACTTCTTTATTTATTTAATTTTTGCTAAGATTATTCCATCTTTGGCTACTGGGAGATGGGAGTTCTTTCAGTTGGCTCTTGTGTCCCTTTGACACCCCCCCCCCCATTGGTGTAAGGGTTTTGTTTTGTTTTACTTGAACTCTTCTTTTTTTTTTTTCAGTATATGAAATTTATTGTCATACTTGAGCTCTTCTTAACTTTCTGGCACATAAAATGCTCTAGGCTCATCTTGTGTATTTTTTTTTCAATATATGAAGTTTATTGTCAAATTGGTTTCCATACAACACCCAGTGCTCATCCCAAAAGGTGCCCTCCTCAATACCCATCACCCTCAGTTTGTTCTCAGTTTTTGAGAGTCTCTTGTGCTTTGGCTCTCTCCCACTCTAACCTCTTTTTTTTTTTCTTCCCCTCCCCATGGGTTTCTGTTAAGTTTCTCAGGATCCACATAAGAGTAAAAACATATGGTATCTGTCTTTCTCTGTATGGCTTATTTCACTTAGCATCACACTCTCCAGTTCCATCCACGTTGCTACAAAGGGCCATATTTCATTCTTTCTCATTGCCACATAGTACTCCATTGTGTATATAAACCACAATTTCTTTATCCATTCATCAGTTGATGGACATTTAGGCTCTTTCCATAATTTGGTTATTGTTGAGAGTGCTGCTATAAACATTGGGGTACAAGTGCCCCTATGCATCAGTGCTCCTGTATCCCTTGGGTAAATTCCTAGCAGTGCTATTGCTGGGTCATAGGGTAGGTCTATTTTTAATTTTCTGAGGAACCTCCACACTGTTTTCCAGAGTGGCTGCACCAATTTGCATTCCCACCAACAGTGCAAGAGGGTTCCCGTTTCTCCACATCCTCTCCAGCATCTATAGTCTCCTGATTTGTTCATTTTGGCCACTCTGACTGGCGTGAGGTGATATCTGAGTGTGGTTTTGATTTGTATTTCCCTGATGAGGAGTGACATTGAGCATCTTTTCATGTGCCTGTTGGCCATCTGGATGTCTTCTTTAGAGAAGTGTCTATTCATGTTTTCTGCCCATTTCTTCACTGGGTTATTTGTTTTTTGGGTGTGGAGTTTGGTGAGCTCTTTATAGATTTTGGATACTAGCCCTTTGTCCAATATGTCATTTGCAAATATCTTTTCCCATTCCGTTGGTTGCCTTTTAGTTTTGTTGGTTGTTTCCTTTGCTGTGCAGAAGCTTTTTATCTTCATAAGGTCCCAGTAGTTCATTTTTGCTTTTAATTCCCTTGCCTTTGGGGATGTGTCAAGTAAGAAACCGCTACGGCTGAGGTCAGAGAGGTCTTTTCCTGCTTTCTCCTCTAGGGTTTTGATGGTTTCCTGTCTCACATTGAGGTCCTTTATCCATTTTGAGTTTATTTTTGTGAATGGTGTGAGAAAGTGGTCTAGTTTCAACCTTCTGCATGTTGCTGTCCAGTTCTCCCAGCACCATTTGTTAAAGAGACTGTCTTTTTTCCATTGGATATTCTTTCCTGCTTTGTCAAAGATTAGTTGGTCATACGTTTGTGGGTCTAGTTCTGGGGTTTCTATTCTATTCCATTGGTCTATGTGTCTGTTTTTGTGCCATCATCTTGTGTATTTTTACTCAAGTCTTAGAATCAGCCATTTCTGCAAGAAGCCCTGGATCCTTTTTAGAGACAAGATCTGGGTGCTAGGTGTGCTCATGCTACTGGAGTATCATTTCTTTTAGGTTCTTTCAGCTGACAGAGTGAAGAAATATATGTGTATATACTCACCCAGTATAGGTACATATCTGTAAATGTTTCTACATGTAGTAATCTGCATTGATATTATGCTAAAGGTGAATTCTTACTGATGCCTCCAGTTCTAATCCATCACCATCTGGATCATACTTGCCTGATCCTCTTGCCTACCTGTAAATTCCCACTCTAACAATGAGAAACCTGGCTCCTAGTCTCCACTATCCAGTTATTTAATTGTTAAATACAAATATATATGTAAATGGGCACCTGGGTGTCTCAGTTGGTTCAGTGATTGACACGTGATTTTGGCTCAAGTCATGATCTCACAGTTGTGGAATTGAGCCCTGTGTGGGGAGCTCTGTGCTGGCATGGAGGCTGCTTGAAACTCTCTCTCTCCCTCTCCCTCTGCCCCTACCCCACTCACTCTCTCTCTCTTTTATATATATAGATATATCACATAGATGTATATAGATATATATACATACATACACATAGACATACATGTAAAGGAGTATCAGGATTGATAACTCATTCCCCCATGGGGAAACAATTTTATTAACTTGAGTACAAGGCTTATGTGTACTTCCTTTGCCTTTAGTCTTATAGATTCCACATATTTCTAGTCAGGTCAGCAGCTTTTAACTCTGCTCCTTTCAGTGAAGCTTTTTTCCATACATTTGTAATTGGGTCCTTTTGTCACAGTCTGCATTCCTTGGTAGAATCTCTTGATCTCCTAAGTAATTTAAAAATTTGAATCAAGTTCATTTTTTACTTTATAAGTTCTGTGGATTGGGACAAATGCATTAATGTTATGTATCTACCATTACAGTGTGATAGAGAATACTTTCTCTGCCCTCAAAGTCCCTTGTGCTAAAAAACCATCTATCCAACTTTTCCACTCCCCTTAAGCCTCTGGCAACCACTGATCTTTTTACTCTCTCTATAATTTTGCCTTTCTCAGATTGTCATGTAAATGGAATCATACAACATGCAGTATTTTCAGAGTGGCTTCTTTCACATAGCAACAAACATTTAAGGTTTATCCATGTCTTTTTTATTTGTAGCATTTTCTTTGCTTTTTTTCTTAGTTTTCATGTCTCTGCTTGTATTACCCATATGTTCTTCCATTTTTGTCTACTTCTTCTGTTAGAGCTGTTTACCAATTAATCATAGTTATTTAAAGTTCCCTGTGTGATAATTCCATAATTTATGTAATATTAAGTCTGGTTTCAATACTCTTTAGACGTTTTTTTTAGCTTCCTTGTTAGCATGCCTGCTTTTTCTTGTTGAACACTGGACACTATGTATTGGATGGCAGGAACTGAGATAAGTAGACCTTTAGTGTGAGGTTTTGTGTTACTCTGCTAGGAGTTAGGTTGTGTTTAGTTGCCTGTAGATGTAGATGCCAGATGCTTCAGTTTCTCTTAGTGTCCTTGTTTTTTTTTCCCCCCCTGTTGGTTCCATTAGAGTTTCCCTGAGAACTTTTTCTTAAATAGAATCTGTATCTTGCAGCTCCTTCCTCTCTAAGCCATTATTGTTATTTTGAAGCCCCATTAGTGTGGTGGTAAGATATGGGGGAGAGGAAACATTTTATAATCTTATAGTGAAATCTCAGTTTTTAATGGGGCATTGTCCTTTTGTTGTGGCTTTTGCAAGTATTTCTTAGCTTCTTTTTCTCCCCCTTTAGGTGAGACTGGAAGGTTAGAGGGGGTTGGAGTTGGGGAATTACCCTTTCCCTAGGTCATATGAGGCTCTGGTAAAGTGTTTTTTCTTAGAGGGTAGACCTTTTTATGGAGAATGCTCTTGGTTCTTTCATAGCATTTATATTTCTTTTCTCCCTACCACAGATATAAGGGAATTTTTCTTGCATCTTCACCTTGAGGATTTGACAGGATTCTTGGGGGTAAAACCCATGAGAGTGTAGGGGTCTCCCTAAGTTTTGGCTTCCAGCAGTTTCTCCCTACTGAACTAGTCCACATTTGGCCTCCAACAATTCATAAAATCAGCATTTATTTGGTCCGACGTTTATGGCTCCAAGGGCTTCTGTTGCAAAATAACCTGATGACAGCTGTGATTGGGTGTCATGTTGATATTATAAACTATTGTGAACTGTGATTGGCTATAATTTCATGGTGGTAGTTTGCCCTCTGACCTGAATTTTCTGATGAGCCCAAGAAATATGATTGATTTTTAGACTGCTCAACTTTTTTTTTTCTTTAAAAAAAATCTTATTAATTTTCAAGTAGGCTCCCTGCCCAGTGTGGAACTTGAACTCATGACCCCAACATCAGGGTCATGTGCTGTACCAACTGAGCCAGCCAGGTACCCTTGCTCAGTATTTTTCTTATGGTAAGGATAGGAGTGAGTACTTGTAAGCTCTTTACATGTTGCAATTGAAACCAGAGGTCACATTATTTATTTTTAATTTAGCATTTTACTCCCCTTCCATTTTAAGAAGCACTGCAAAAACTTCATAATGTTTACCATGTACCAGACACTGTACATGTATATAAATACATGTACATAAATATTTATGTATTAACCAAATTAATTTTCATGACCTTGTGATGTAGATATTGTAAATCATCCTCTTTTGCAGGTGAAGAAGCTGAAGCACAAAGAGGTTAAGTACTTGCCCAAGGTCACATAGTTGGTAAATAGGGATCTAGGATTCAAAATTCAGGCAGTCAAGCTCCAGAATCTGTATTCTTAGACATGACACAGTACTGAATCCTTTTGTAATAATTGCATTGTTTTGCTGCACTACATCACCAAGGAAAGTTTTTGTGGGGAGAGAGTTTATTGGTAGTATTGAAATTTTTACATGAATAATGTCTGTTTTTCTCTCCTGCCTGGAAAATGGAATTCCAGGTGCAAAATCCTTTCCCCTCACAAGTTTGTAGGCAACACTTCATTATCTCATTGTTTTCTAAATTTTGGTTTTGAAGATAAAAAGTCTGATGCCAATCAGATTTTTATTCTTTTGCAGAATATTTTTCTTTCTCTGGGAGCTTCTGGATTTTTCTCATTATCCTTAAAGTTTAGAAATTGCATGGTGTGTCTCCTCCTCCCCACATTTCTTCTGCTTTGCATTTGGTGGGTCTTTTTTGATCTGAAGAATCAAATATTTCTTCAAAGAAATTCTTCTTTTTATTTCTTTGATTATCCACCACCTACTCCATTTAATTCTACTGCACTTTCAACTAGGTGGATATTGTATCTTTAGATGTATGTTCAGTCTCTTAATTTGTTTCATATAACTTCTTTATCTTCCTCTTTTAATTTATTCTCTGGAGACATGAACAAATTTCTCAGTTGTCTTTTTTCTGATATCCGATCCTCTGTGTCTTTAGCAGTTTCTCAGAATTTCATGTCCCTTCTTGTTTCCATTGTTTAATTGCTTTGCTCTTATTTTCTCCTTTGTATTATAATTTTTGTGGAATTTTGGGAGAGATTAGTTATTCTATCATCTTTGTCTGGCAGTCTCAAAGGGGAGTTAGAACACTGTAGGGGTGTCTGGGTGGCTCAGTCAGTTGAGTGTCCAACTTCAGCTCAGTCATGATCTCACAGTTCACCAGTTTGAGCCCTGCGTCAGGCTCTGGGCTGACAGCTCAGAGCCTGGAGCTTGTTTCAGATTCTGTGTCTTCCTCTCTCTTTGCCCCTCCCCCACTCACATTCTCTCTCTCTCTCTCTCTCTCTCTCTCTCTCTCTCTCTCTCAAATAAATAAACATTTTAAAAAAAGAAAATGAAAGAATATTGTAAACACTTTGGAATGTATTATGAACTGTTGTGGTCACTATAGTGATGTTCTAATGATATTGTTTGAGTGTTGGTTGGTGAATTATGTTTGCTTTGCCAAGTTAATAATAAAAGATGGGCTAGAGATTGGGGTGTCAGGGTGACTCAGGTGGTTGAGCATCCAACTTCAGCTCAGGTCATGATCTCATGGTTCATGAGTTTGAGTCCCACATCTGGCTCATTGTCACCAGTGCAGAGCCCACTTTGGATCCTCTGTCCCCTTCTTTCTCTGCTACTCCCCACTCATGCTCTCTCAAAAACAAATAAATGTTAAAAAAAAAAAACATGGGCTAGAGATTAATTCTTAGTTTGGTGGAACAATTCTAAGCCTATGTTCTGGTACCAGCACATACCCCCATCCGTATAGTGGCTCACTAGTGTACTACATTTGGCATTCTTGCTGCCCCTCCCCACCCACTCCTAGAGTTGAGATCACCACTTAAAGTAAATTCATGATGCATTTCAGTTCCTGACAATTTCGTGTTTACTAACAGACTTCCTTATTGGTCCTGGTTGGATATTTTAGAAGGATTGTGGAAAATCTTCTCTCAGATAGAGCAGGATATCTTTAATCCTCCAACCATGCATTAAAAGAGTTCTCATCCCCATACAACTGGATGGTAAAAATTCAGGATATTAAACACATCAGATGAGCAGAAGGTGGGGAAATACATCAGGAGTAGAATGGAGAGGTCACGCTCTGTCATACTAGTTAATCCCCTTAGTGAACAATTCAATAAACATAAAGGACATAGAATGAAAGAAGGTTTCAATAGTGTATTAGGTGTTGCCATAACCCCAAAGAGGAAAGCATAAATCAGAAACAATTGTGAGGAGAAAAGACCTCAATACAGGGTCATGTGATAGCAGAAGTTAAATGATCCTAGAATTATGACAATGGCAAGTCTGTGGGTGCTTTTTTTTTTTCTTTGAGGTTTTAAGGAGTGATATGGCAAGGTGTTTTGAATGATTCTTAAGTTTTCATAGGCCTCTGAAGTACTTCTAGATCTAAAAAACCAAAGGGACAGGGTAAGGCCCAGAAGAGAATTTGTATACTTCAGGCAACTGTATACTTCAGGCTTATTGATGAGAACAAGGAATGATGACCTGTTTTCCTTCCTTATTTGTTAGATAACTAAGATAGGAAAGAAGGACTTTGGTCAGAAAGTCCAGAAACAATGACAAGCATTTGGCAGGAGCTCCTGATGTGTAATAGAGGGGATTAAAGATTTTCTGATCAGGAAATACAATGATCATAGATATTCTTTAAAAAACATGATTGGCACACAGGTGTGGGATGGATCAACGTGAAGGGAGATACAACACGGAGGAAACCAGTTAAATGACTATTAATGTGTTCCGGTGATTGGGTGATGAAGGTCTGAGTTAGGGTGGTGAGAGTACAAATAGAAAGGCGGGGCAAGATTGAAGAGATAATGTTAAGGTAGACTCTAAAGGGCTTGAAAAATGTTGGCATAGAAGATGTGAAAGAGGAGCATAGAAGACTAGAAACAGAATAATAACAAGAATAAACCTTCTTTTGGGTGCTTTCTGTGTTTCAGGAATTGTTTCGGGTTCATTAAATGTCATAATTCATTTAATCTTCTGAACAACTTTATTACAAGTATTATTATTAGCTCTTGTTGTACTATGATTAAAAGAAGGCACAAAGAGGTTATATGAAATACTGTACGTGATACAATAGATATTGTCAGCATTTAAAAATTCGATCTTGGCTTTATCTTTCAAAGAATGTGTTTTGGTTAATTCTTCATCCATTTGCTTTTGCAGGCTGAATACTTGGAGTCATTCTAGACTTCTTCCTTACCCATATCTACTACATTATTTAAGGCCAGTTGATTCTTTTTGTTAAATGTCTCCGACATTCATTCCCTGCTTCTCCATCCCCATCACCATCTTTCTATATCAGACATTCATCTCTTGAGCTGCTGTGATAGCTTCCTGGCTTTTTTACCTGATCTTCATCTAACCACAGCTCCACCCCATTTTTTTCTCTACCTTTAAAGCAATACTGTCCAATAGAGTTAGAATGTATCCACATATGTAATTTTGTATTTTCTAGCAAAACATTAAAACACACAAATAAGGAGCGCCTGAGTGGCTCAGTCAGTTAAGCTTCTGACTTTGGCTTGGGTCATGATCTCGCAGTTGTGAATTTGAGCCCCACATCAGGCTCTGTGCTGACAGCTCAGAGCTTAGAGCCTGCTTCAGATTCAGTGTCTCCCTCTCTCTCTGCCCTTCCCCTACCCATGTTTTGTCTCTCTTTCAAAAATAAATAAAGATTAAAAAAACACACAAAAAATTTAAAAAGAAATAATTAAAATTAATTTTAATAAAGTATTTTATTCAATCAAATATATCAATAAAAATGTTATTATTTTAACAAGTAATCAATGTAAAATCTTAATGGGATATTTTATTTTATTGTTTATTTTTCCAGTTTAATGTTTTTACTTAAATTCTAGTTAACATATAATGTAATAGTGATTCTTACATATAATACCCAATGTGCAAGACAACAAGTGCCCTCCTTAATACCCATCACCCATTTAGCTTGTCTCCCACCCACCTCCTCTCCAGCTCTTAGGTTGTTCTCTATAGTTTAGAGTCTCTTATGGTTTGCCTCCCTTTCTTTTTTTTCTTTTCCTTCCCCTATGTCCATCTGTTTTGTTTCTTAAACTTCACCTATGAGTGAAATCATATGGTATTTGTTTTTCTCTGAATGACTTATTTTGCTTAGCATAATACATTCTAGTTCCATCCATGTCACTGCATATGGCAAGATTTCATCATTTTTTATGGCCAAGTAATATTCCATTGCGCACGTGTGTGTGTGTGTGTGTGTGTGTGTGTGTGTGTGTGTGTGCGCACATGCACCACATCTTTATCCATTCATCAGTTGAAGGACATTTGGGCTCTGTCCATTATTTGGCTACTGTGGATAGTGCTGCTATACACATCATGGTGCATGTACCCCTTCGAATCAGTATTTTTACATCCTTTGAGTAAATACCTAGTGGTGCAATTGCTGGGTCATAGGGTAGTTCTATTTTAACTTTTTGAGGAACCTTCATACTGTTTTCCAGAGTGGCTTCACAGTTTGCATTCCCACTAACAGTGTACGAGTGTTCCCCTTTCTCCACATCCTTGCCAACATCTGTTGTTTCATGTGTTGGTAATTTTATCCATTCTGACAGGTGTGAGGTGGTTATCTTATTATGGTTTTGACTTTTATTTCCTGGATGATCAGTGCTGTTGAGCATCTTTCCGTGTGCCTATTGGCCATCTGGATGTTTTCTTTGGAAAAATATCTATTCCTTTCTTCTGCCCATTTATTGACTGGATTATTTGTTTTTTGGGTGTTGAGTTTGATAAGTTATTTATCGATTTTGAAAACTGACCCTTTATTTTATATTCATTTATTTTATATTGAAATATGATACATATTTTATACTTATAAGACATTTCAATTTGGACTAGCCATATTTCAAGTGCTCAATAACCTTACGTGGTTAGTGACCTCTGTAGTGGACAGCACAGCTCTAAAGTGATCCTTCTACATTGTAAACTTGGTTATGTTACTTCCCTAGTCAAAATACCTTCACTACCTCTCTATCATTTGTTAGATAATGTCTGAACTCCATGGGAGGACATAAAAGGAACTGATCAATCTCCTGGTTAGCACTATGGCCTCATCTCCCTGCTCTCAAATTCCAGCCACACTGAATACCTTGCCATTCCAGAGAACATTCCACCTTGCCTCTAATGCCTTTAAGTCAGCTTCTCTCCCTGCTGGAATGGTCTTCTTTGATTGCCAACTGGCAAGAAACTACTAATCCTTCTGATGCCAACTCAGCACACTTCCTCTATGAAGTGTTTCCTGACTCCTCAGGTGGAAATAGAACTTCAACTCTGAACTTTGTACCTGCCTTAATAGTCATATTTTACTGAAATTGGTTCATGTCTGCCTTCACCAAACTAAAAGCTCCCCAAAAGCAGAGTTGTCTTTTCATGTTTGTATTATTAGTATCCACGCTGGGTGGCACCTAGAAGGTGTTAAATAAATGCTGATTGAATTAATGAATGCATACAAAAGTGAAAATCTCCAATGTTTTGGGTTTGGGTAGATAGGGTGAGGGGCTGTACCACCAAAAGAAAGAAGGATGTGACTATTAGGATGATAAGCTGATGAGAGAAGGAAACTTTGCTTTGGTAAGAAAATTGAGGAGTAGTAAATTAAGGAACAATATTAAGACCTCACCAAAATACTTTTAGCTTTAAAAATGTACTTGCCATTTTTAGTCTTAAATTAAGCACAGAACTTTTTTTAAATTTTTTTTCAAATTTTTATTTAAATTCTAGTTAGTGAACATATAGTGTAATATTAGTTTAAGGAGTAGAATTTAGTGATTCGTCACTTATAAGAAGAGAAGTGTTTTAGAAGTTGAGGTATAACCTGATCCTCAGAGACTCTGTGATGTATGAAAATTATACTAGGCTTCACAGTGCTCCATCTGACTGATGCTTCATCAACAATACAGAGAGGTATGCAGAATAAATAAATTCATTTTAAAAATATACTTATGGCTGTTTTAGAAAGTGTAACAAACACAGGGAAGAATAACACAGGCAAAGAATAAAAGTCATGCTTAATCCCACTACCACTGTTAATAAATAATTTTTGCATTTACCTTTGAAATATTTTTTGATTTAACTATTTTATTATAGTTCATTTTTTCCTTTTTAAAATGATTTCGTAAGTATCTTCTAATTTATTTATGAATATTTTTTCTTTTTTAAAAATAATTTATTTATTTTTTAATTTACATCCAAGTTAGCACATAGTGCAACAATGATTTCAGGAGTACATTCCTAGTGTCCTTTCCCTATTTAGCCCATCCCCCTTCCCACAAACCCTCTGGCAACCCTCTGTTTGTTCTCTATATTTAAGAGTCTCTTATGTTTTGTCCCCCTCCCTGTTTTTATATTATTTTTGCTTCCCTTCCCTTATGCTCATCTGTTTTATATCTTAAATTCCTCATATGAGTGAAGTCATATGATATTTGTCTTTCTCTGACTGACTAATTTCACTTAGCATAATACTGTCTAGTTCCATCCACCTAGTTGCAAATGGCTAGATTTCATTCTTTTTTGATTGCTGAGTAATATTCCATTATGTATTTATATATATATTTATATATATATATATATATACACACACACATATATATACATATATACACACACACATATATATATTTTATATATATATATATATAAACATATGTATATATGTATATATATACATACACACATACATATACA
Source organism: Prionailurus bengalensis (assembly GCF_016509475.1). Taxonomy (NCBI): domain Eukaryota; kingdom Metazoa; phylum Chordata; class Mammalia; order Carnivora; family Felidae; genus Prionailurus; species Prionailurus bengalensis. The sequence continues at coordinate 86,519,135 of NC_057350.1, read as the reverse complement.
TACACACAACATCTTCTTTATCCATTCATCTGTTGATGGACATTTGGGCTCTTTCCAACTTTGGCTATTGTCAATAGCATCGCTATAAAGTTTGAGGTGCATGTGCCCCTTCAAAACAGCACACCTGTATCCCTTGAATAAATACCTAGTAGTGCAATTGCTGGGTCATAGGGTAGTTCTATTTTTAATTTTTTGAGGAACCTCCATACTGTTTCCAGAGTGGCTTCACCAGTTTGCATTCCTACCAGCAGTGCAAAAGAGATCCTCTTTCTCAACATCCTCACCAACATCTGATGTTGCCTGAGTTGTTAATATTAGCCATTCTGACAGGTGTGAGGTGGTATCTCATAGTTACTTTGATTTATATTTTCCTGACGATGAGTGATGTTGAGCATTTTTTCATGTATTGGTTGGCCATCTGTATGTGTTCTTTGGAGAAGTGTCTATTCATGACTTTTGCCCATTTCTTCACTGGATTATTTGTTTTTTGGGTGTTGAGTTTGGTAATCTTTATAGATTTTGGATACTAACCCTTTATCTGATATGTCATTTGCAGATATCTTCTCCCATTCCATTGGTTGCCTTTTAGTTTTGCTGATTGTTTCCTTTGCTGTGCAGAAGGTTTTTATTTTGATGAGGTCCCAATAGTTCATTTTTGCTTTTGTTTTCCTTGCCTCCATAGATGTATTGAGTAAGAAGTTGCCATGGCTGAGGTCAAAGAGGTTTTTGCCTGCTTTCTCCTCTAGGATTTTGATGGCTTCCTATCTTATGTTTAGATCTTTTACCCATTTTGAGTTTATTTTTGTGTATGGTGTAAGAAAGTGGTCCAGGTTCATTTTTCTGCATGTCGCTCTCCAGTTTTCCCAGCACCATTTGCTGAAGAGACTGTCTTTATTTCATTGGATATTCTTTCCGTCTTTGTTAAAATTAGTTGGCCTTATGTTTGTGGGTCCATTTCTGTATTCTCTATTCTGTTCCATTGATCTGAGTGTCTGTTTTTGTCCCAGTACCATACTGTCTTGGTGATTACAGCTTTGTAATACAGCTTGAAGTCCAAGATTTTGATGCCTTCAGTTTTGGTTTTCTTTTTCGAGATTGCTTTGGCTATTCAGGGTCTTTTCTGGTTCCATACAAATTTTAGGATTGTTTGTTCTAGCTCTGTGAAGAATGCTGGTGTTATTTTGATAGGGATTGCTCTATGAAGATTGTAATGACTGTACATTATTCAGTCCTATGGATGTACCATGACAAGTCATATTCCATGTAAATTATACAACCTCATTAAAAAAATATAGACAATAAGATCTAGGAGAGATTGTGAGAATACTTTCTGAAGAGAAAATTACATGTCAAGTTTATGTGCACAAATGCAGTGATGTTCCAATTTCAAGTCAGATGGGATTACTAAATCCTGTTGTGTGGGTGTGACATATACAGCATCTGCTACATATACATCTTAATGCCACAGTGTGAAAGAGGTAAATGTTAGTGTGTTCAGGGAGCATCCAGAGATACCAGGAATAACTTTGAGGCCCAATCATTCCAGGTGGTTTTAGAAGAGGGCCATAGACTGAATATTTGAGCCTCCCCAGAATTTTTATGTTGAAACCTAATCCCCAATGTGATGGTATTTGGAGATGAGGCCTTTGGAAAGTGATTAGGTCATGATGGGGAGTCACATATGGGATTAGAGCCATTATGAAAGAGGCCTCTGCCCCAGAGAGTTCCTTAGCCCTTCCTCTATATGAGGATACATAGAAAAAAGACAACTGTTTATTAATCAGGGAGTAGGCTCTCAGCAGACACCAAATCTAGTGGCACCTTATCTTGGACTTTTAATCTCCAGTATTATGAGAAATAAATCTCTGTTGTTTATAAGCCACCCAACCTGTGGTATTTTGTTATAGGAGCCCAAAGGTGCTAACACAGGCAGTTTGTGTGGTTGGTGGGAGTAAAGTTATCTGGTCCATCAAGTAATTTATTAAAGAGCTCTTTCTTGATTAGATATGTGGTATCTCCCATGCACTTCCTTGAAGCAGTGTGGACAAAGGGAACTGCAGTCTGGCCTCAGGAAGGGTCTGTAGAGCTAGATACATGGCACTTAATTTTGATTGTTATTTCTTTACATACAAAACATTGGGGAAGTCCTGTTTGCCTCACTCCATTCATTTAAAATACACACACATATGCATGCATGAGGACTATAATATGAGCATCAATAATATGCCAAGGACTGTGAATTAAATGAAATGGTATTCTGGCTTTTGAGATTCTAAGAATTTGGGGAAAAAGATAAGTAAACATATAAATTGCAATGAAATATTGTGATATATATATGTATATGTATTCTTTAATATATATATATTATATATACATATATATACATATATACATATATATACATATATATATATAATATATATATATTATTTTTAATTTTTTGAGGAACCTCCATACTGTTTCCAGAGTGGCTTCACCAGTTTGCATTCCTACCAGCAGTGCAAAAGATATATATATATATATATATATATATATATATATATATATATATAAATAGAGTAACTCTCTATGGGAAGGTAACTTTTGAACTGGATCTTATAGGTTGAGTGGGCACCTAGAAGATGAAGAAAGGGTAGGGATGTGCAGGTTATGCCCCAAATGCCTTCATTTGCCTCCCTAAATTTATTCACCACCTAGCTTTGCCTTGTTATGTACCCTAGGGGACTGTCCCTTAGCATCTATATGACCCAGAATCTGCTCTGGCTTCCTTTCGTATTCAACCAATTGGAGATAATAGCAGGAGGTCAGAGGGTAAGAGCAGAAAGAGGTTGGAGGGTTTCTTCTTCTGTTCCCTCCTGGCTTTGCTGCATTGTTCTGCCAGTGGCTGGTCTCTGTACCTCTGTGTTTTGGGAAGATAGCAGGCAGAAGGTGGCAGTGCCAAGCACTGAGTGAACTGCAAAGAAACAGGATCAGGGAGACTAAAGAGTAGCAGCTATTGTGGTGGTTCCCACAAAAGATGAGGAAGGTCTTTGTTAATGCAGTGGAGGTGGGCTGGAGACAAGAGGGTACATTTGAGAGACATTTCTGAGGTAGATACTATGAGATTTAGTGATTAGTTAACATAGGGAGTGAGAGAGGAGATGAATGTTACAAGGTTTATCATTTAGTGATACCAAAGTGGTTGATGATAGGAATATGAGGATGAGGTATAGAGGAGAAAGGGGAGAAGATAATAAGGAGATTGACCCAATTTAGGTCTTTGTTGCCAGAAGGACGTTGGGTTATACCTACATAGTTCCTTGTATTTATTAAGGAATTTTATTTTATTTTATTTTATTTTATTTTATTTTATTTTATTTTATTTTATTTTATTTTATTTTATTTTATTTTATTTTTTAATGTTTATTTTATTTTCTGAGAGAGAGAGAGAGAGAGAGAGAGAGAGACAGAGTGCGAGCAGGGAAGGGGCAGAGAGAGAGGGAGACACAGTACCTGAAGCAGACTCCAGGCCTTGAGCTGTCAGCACAGAGCCCAAAGCGGGGCCCAAATCCACAAACCATGAGATCATGACCAGAGCCCAAGTCAGATGCTTAAATGACTGAGCCACCCAGGCACCCCTATTAAGGAATTTTCAATTGTTATGATGAGTACTTGAAAAACCTTATGTGTCACACACTTATTACCATGGGGGTGATTATGATATGGGAGCTTTTAGCCATGGAAGAGTTCACCTGTGACTCTCAAATAATTTGTTAATAATAGGATGAAGGAAACTTGGAGCTAGTGCTTTAAAAATGTTAAGTAAGTGAAAATATTTTTGGTTAATATGAAAGAGTGGAGAAGATTCCAGGCCTTGAGAATGAGTGTAAAAATGAGGTTCTGTTGTCTAACTTTTTCTTTTTAAATTTGGCATTATTCCTGCTAAAATTTATTTTCAAAGAGTAACTTTATCAACCATTATTGAAGTCAATTTCCTAGGCTACAGTGAGAAGGATGATTTTTCTGTTATTTATTACCCGGAGCCTGTCCTTCCAGTGCTGTGATTATTTCAAGGTGAAAGGTGAGAAGAAATGCTCCTTACAGTTTATTCAGCTGGGATGTCAGTATTGGTAATCTCACTCGCTATGGTATTTGAGCCTGTTGGCTCTGAAAGGATTTACTCTTTTGCACAAAGAGACAGAAGAACGGTGGTGTCAAAGATAAAAAGAAATGAGATTTAGAAAAAGTGGATTTCTGTGTCCACAAAATAGCTTTTTATTCAGGGAAGCTTTAATAGGAATTAGTGGTATTGTTTCACATAAAGGGTTCGATTAACACAGTGTGATGAAAGGTAGATGTATTTATAGTTTAAAAATTTATACTTCTCTGTGACATCATTTGTTGAATTAAAAAATCAAGGATTAGTATGAAGCTATTTCTTGTACTATTATTAAAACACTTCCACTTTACATTTATAAACATACACATAGATTTCATTTAAATATTTTATCTAGAAGGACCCTCTTATATATATGAAGTAGCTTCATATTATAGAAACTTCCTTTCTGTAATTTCAGTCAAGGGCCAAATCTCCTTGTCCAACTACAACTTCTGAAAATAATGGCAGTAGACAAGCTTTGGGAGATCATTTCACATGTGCTGGAAAAGTTACAATAAATAAGAAGATACAATACCACCTGTCTAGGAGTTTACTGACTTAGAGTGAAGCAATGGCCTTAGAAATAGATTTTAATTTTAACTGCTTAGGATGTTAGAGATGAGATTTTAGAGATCCTTTCCAACCCATTTATTTTACAAATGAAAAAACTGAGGCCTGGAGATGTTAAATAACCTGTTCAAAGTCTCATAGTTAGTCCATGGCAAAGCTGAGATAATTTACTTCAAGCCCAATGCATTTTCTGGTGACCCCATGTCTCACTTTAAGCACAACAGAGCAAAAGTGAGGAATATGGTGAGAAGAAGTATGCTAGCACTTTTTTTTGCCACTAGAGCCTTTGGGCTTTTAATAGTTTATTATTATTATTATTATTATTATTATTATTATTATTATTTTAAAGAGAGAGAAAGATCATGAGCAAGGGAGAGGGGCAGAGGGAGAGAGAGAATCTTAAAGCAGGCTACAAACCCAGCATGGAGCCTGATGTGGGGCTCAATCAACTGACTGACCCACCAAGGCTCCCCAAGCCTCTGGGCTTTTAAAAGTTAGTCCTCATATTTACTATTTTCTCATTGTGGAGTTTACTATTTCAGCCTGGAAGTTACAGTCAGGATATCAGATGAGTGCGGTGATATGCTAGTCAGAAGCTTGGGTTTACTTTGTGGGATTTTGGGCAGTCACAGCTTCTCTGGGCTTACGTTCCTCAGCTAGCACCTGCTTTTTTATATCATTGGTATTGTTCCGATAGACATGTATTGGCCACCCAACATCCATTTCTCTCAAGTTAATTTTGAGATGTCAACCTGATTTCCTTTTTTGAATTTATTCTTCCCTCTTAGTGAGACTACTGTTCAAGGTGTCCTGCCTTTGTCTAGCCAAAAGGTAGACATATCTGTCATTCAAGCTATCTATCAGAGTCTCTCTCTGGGACTTTATTTCCTGAGAGGACCACAAAAAGGTGTAAGAACACATCTTATTTCTGGCTCATGTTGATGGTGATTCCCTAAAGATACATCCATTAGTTCCTACTAGTTGGATGCCTGGGGTTGCCCTTACTGTCATTTCTTCCCAGGTGAACAGGATGTTTCTTCTCCAGCCTTCCTTTCATGTCACTGAATTACTCACAATCTTTCTATTTGTTTTTTTCCTAAGTTAGCTAGATTTAGTTTCTGTTGCTTACAACCTAGGTTGGTATACCCATAGACTTATATTGAGGCTAAAATAAAAAGTAAACCTTTAATAAGATAGATATTATTATTACATATGTATGTTGATTCTATTAATCCTTTCATTCTTCAGTGTTTTCTAAATTACATATTTAGAGGTCCTGACATGCAGTCTTTTTGGTGTTACATGTCTCAGTCAACTGGGTATATAGCACATGTGTTTGGAGCTTGGGAGTTTGGGGCCAGAAAGTAAGTACCCTTCTTAATATTTAAGGTTCAGGAGCAGATATAATCTTAATTCTTCAGGAAGAAAAGAAATATAAAAACAAAATGTTCAAAAGGTCTCTCAGACTGCCACAAATAACTTAGGAAAACCTTGAAAGGTGAAGGCTAGATGTGCCTGTCAGTAAGGGCTCCTTTTTCTCATTTCAGACAATGTCAAGTCAGGGACCTGGAGCACAGATGGATTTGTTGCACTTCCCAGGTACTTCACATTTGTCCAAGGAAGATTGTCCCTTGTATTCCTCCCAGATTTCCATGTCATTACCTCTCTGAGAGAATGAAACATTAAATAAGAAATATTATTCAGCTGCAGGGTTGTTCAGAGTGACCCTTCCAAAATGATACTATGACTAGTTCAAGCTGATGAAGTTTGTGAGAAACACATTATATACACCATGATAATTTTGAAGGAGGAACTTTTGTGTAAATATACATAAGGTGGTGGTTTTCAAACTTTAGCATGCATCAGAACCTCCAAGGAGCTTATTAAAAATGCAGATTCGGGGGTCTCATTTCTGGAATTTTGGATTCATTTGGTCTAGGGTAAAGTCCAAGAATCTGTATTTCTAATAATGCTGCTAATGTGGGGACCATGCTTGAGAATGTTGATCTAGGGTAATAATTTAAAAAATTAATATGGTTATCACTTGCATTTTGGATTACATGACTTTCAAGGTAGGAAGGGGATTAAATTGGGTTGTAACTGCAGGAATGCAAAGTAAAAGAAAGAATTAATCATCAACTATTACCAAAACAGTTTTCAAGCATGCAAGATAGCAGACTCGAAAGAGAGACCTGGTTGATAAAAGGATTTTGTAAACTCCTTTAATCTCCTTCAATATAAGAGACAAGCCAATGAACCTGATGTATGAGTTGTTTTATTTTGCTTTTTTGATCATAGTGTTTTAAATATGGAAGGTCTTGGTAAAGAGGAAAGAAAAAAAGGGAAAAACTGGTCTTTTTCACTCTCCTGGACTAGGGGTTGAAAAGCTAACTATGATATATGTGTCTCTAGGCTGAAGTGTCATGGAGAGAGGTCATGGATGTAAGGACTCATGCCCTAGTTCCCATTGCAGTCTGGAAGGAGATAACCTCAGCATCCTGGGTGCAGCTATGTCAAAGTTACTGTGATGGCTCAATGTAGTTGGATGGAGACAGGATCTGAGTTTGGGTGTCTTGAGTCTCCCTTAGATCCCATGTAGTGTGGAGACAATCCAGAAGTTTAGTTGTGCCCTATGGAGGGATAGGGAAGGTAGCTGCAGGTGCTGATGGTGGGCTTATCCAAAGAGTCTTTTCTTGTGATGGGGACAAAGTCCACAGCCAATGGCTCAAGTGTGGACACCTGGATGAGAAGCAAACTGGGAAAGACCATAGGAAAGACTATAGCCCTAGTGAGAGGCTGGGGTGGGGCCCAGTTCAGCAAGGGGTGCCCAGTGTCCAGTGAGAATATTGCTCTAGCCAAGAGAACAGCTGTAGCCCTCAGCAGCAGCAGCAGATGCCCAGGTATGATATTGGTCCTTTCTAACCAGTCAGCAATCCATGGAGCAGCCAGACCAGGCACTCTGCTGTAGAGATTAACACTGGCTCAAAGAATAACTTGTGCATAAGAGAATTTCATTTCCTTTCCAATGCTCTCAGTCCACCTTTCTCTCTCACACACCTATATGCTTTCTTAAATAGGAATGGGAGTTCTCAGAACTTTGAAACACTGAGATTTACTTGAGTCCTTTAAGCAGAGACTGAGTTAAATTATTGGTTTTAACTGAGGTGATCAGATAGGACTAGTGTTTTCTCCACCCTGCCTCCCCCATCTGCTACTACACAGTTACAGAGAAATAAAAGATGCTTTCTTTGTATAGCTGAGGGTGTAATTTTAGCCTGTGTAAAATCCAAGAGTATTCAGCATTGTTGCATATGGAGATTCAAAGAACATCTGCAGAATTTTCTTTCTCTTAGGTCTGTTTTATCCTATGTTGACTGTATTTTTAGGCAGGATTTGACAAGTGGTGGTAAAGAAGGTCACCAGCAGTTCATTCTTAGTGATATCCTAGAATTCTGGTCAACCCTCCCAAAAGGACTGTGGCCCTGCAGGGTCGTATGCTGTCTTTTATGGTAGGAGGGGTGGGACTAGGTAATCAACATCCTCACCTGGTGAGAGAGGAGCCTGTTCTGGAAGGAAAAAAATGCTGGACTAACACATGTAAGAAATGTTGTCTAGAACTTAATTGTGGCAGTAGGCCCTGTTGTGATCATGATTCCGCCTGATTCCTAGGAGGAAATAGGCTAATGACAAATTATGAAAGTGCCCCAGTGTCATTTGCATATATGCTCTTGAAATTTGAAATACGTGAGAAGCTTATTAAAAGAGTTTGAGGAACCAGGATCTTCCCCACCTATGTGACATTACATAATTTTGAGTGCAAAGGAAGAATCACCTGTGTTAGGAAAATGGTTGGGATAGGATGCCATTAGCTCAGTTTGAGAGTCTGTTAGGTCCTCTGCCCCTTTCTTCACTTGGTTAACTAATTTATCTTTTATGACTTACCTAAGGCAACACTTCCTCCAAGAAGTCCTCTCAGTGCTGGCCTAAGTGCCTTTCCATGGCTCCCGTAATATTCCTATGAGTGTCACCATATAATTTATTGTATAAACTGGGACACATTTGAGGTTGAAATTATTAATACTAATTTTAAAATTATGCTAAAATAATAGACGTAAACTTGAATTGTCTCAGGCAATAGGACAGGAATAAATTAGAAATGTCTCAGGCAATGGGATGTGTGATCCTCCTATCAGTGGATGCCCTGTGATAGTAATTGCTTACTTGTCTGTCTTCTGAGCTAGCTGGTGAGCCATTTGATGATGGAGGTTATTTCTTAACCCAAATGCTCACACACAGTGCTTGATAAATGCCTTTTAATGTTGAACAAAGAAGCTCCCCAAATCCTTAAGAGCTGGCAGATTTACTTAGTCTCCCTAGATCTAGAGTGTTAGTACATTTGATCATTTTCTTTCCCTGTTTGTTCTCGAATGTTGGCACAGATCCTTATATTTTAAAGGTCTTCTTTTTGTATCTCTGCAATGCAGATGAGGCCAATTTCATGATTCTACTTTGTGAGGTCTGAACCACCAGCAAAAGAGAATCAGACTGTTTCTACTAGTGTTTGGATCCAGTTACTAAACCCTTCCTTTAGCTTTATTTGAAAATTCTTGTTTCATACATATCACACCATAAACCAACAGCCTAAACATAGTAATAGCTTAATTTAGTTTGCTTTTTTATGGTAGGTTTGTATATAAATGCATTTCAAAATATAATCTTCTAAACTCGCAGATATTCATAATCATTTAGAAATGATAAAAAAAGTTGTCAAATACTTGTAATTATAGAAATTGTCACTCAAATTACAGGAAGCTTAGAAAAGCTTTATTGCTATTTAGTTTTGTTTGAATGCTCCTGAGTATGCTATTGAGAGCTTTGATAAATCAGGAGGACTGAAAATGGAAATGGTCATCGTGTTTAAGCTATGTTACACTTAAATCCATTTAATTAACTATTTTCACAAACATGGTGTTCTTTTGTAAGAAACATTAAAAAAATCATTTTCTTCTGTGTTTTCCTTTATAAAACAAAGCAAAAAAATATCCCTGCATGCTTTTGTATTTCTTATTTTTTGGTTTTCTTCCAATGCATGTATATAATTATATGTTCATGTTGTCATGGTGATACAGGGCTAGAATTGTTGGTTGTAATCACTTCCTAAGCCTGAAACCCGCTGTCCAGCCAGCTAAGTCAGCAGTGTAATGGTAGATGGTCAATGTATTTTTTTTTTGCTGTGAATTAATGTGTTGTTAGGATATTTTTTATGAGGTATAATTGCCATGTAACATTATATTAGTTTTAAGTGTAGAGCATAATGATTTGCTATTTATATACACTGTGATATGATCACCACAATACATCCCATTACCGTTCATCACCATATAGAGTTACAATTTTTTTTCTTGTGATGAGAGCTTTTAAAATTTGCTATGATGGCAAGTTTCAAATAGGCCACACATTATTGACTGTGGTCACCAGCCTGTACATTAAATCCTCATGACTTATTTATTTTATAACTGGAAGTTTTGTACATCTTGACTTCCTTCACCCATTTTGTCCACCACCCCTCTGGCAACCAATAATCTCTTCTCTCCATGAGTTTTCTTTATATATATATATATATATATATATATATATATATATATTCCACATATTAGTGAAATCAAAGGGTATTTGTCTGTCTGACTTATTTCACTTAGCATAATACCATCAGGGTCCATCTATGTTGTCACAAATGGCAAGATTTCATTCTTTTTTATGGCTGAGTAGTATTCCATTGTGTGTACATGCACACACACACACATACACACGTGTATTTATATATACATACATATACCACATCTTTATCCATTCATCCATTGATGGACACTTAGGTTGTTTCCTTGGGTATTGTAAATAATATGGCAATGAACGTAAGGGTGCATATACATTTTTGAATTAGTGTTACTATTTTCTTTGGCTAGATACCCAGAGTTGGAATTGCTGGGTCATAGGATATTTCTATTTTTAATTTTTTGAGGAAACGCCATACTACTTTCCATAGTGGCTGCATCAATTTATATTCCCACTAATAATGCACATAGTTTCTCTTTTCTCCACATCACCACCATTTGTTATTTCTTGTTTTGTTTTTTGTTTTTGTTTTTGTTTTTTGTTTTTGTTTTTTGATCCCAGGCATTCTGACAGGTGAGAGGTGATATGTCACTGTGGTTTTGATTTGCATTTCCCTGATGATTAGTTGTGTTGAGCATATTTTCATGTGCATGTTGGTCATAGGTTTGTCTTCTTTGGGAAAATGTCTACCCAGATCTTCTGCCTATTTTTAAATTAGATTTTTTTCTGCTATTGAGTTGTAGGAGTTAAAAAAATTTTTTTTTGACGTTTATTTATTTATTTATTTATTTATTTATTTATTTAAAACTGCAGTCTCTTTTCATATAGACGTTTCCTGAATCCTTGCTTTATTTTTCTCATCATCTTACACACTGCACTCTTTTATTTTTAATTTTTTTTTTTAATTTTTTCATTTTTGGGACAGAGAGAGACAGAGCATGAACGGGGGAGGGGCAGAGAGAGAGGGAGACACAGAATCAGAAACAGGCTCCAAGCTCTGAGCCATCAGCCCAGAGCCTGACGCGGGGCTCGAACTCACGGACCGCGAGATCGTGACCTGGCTGAAGTCAGACGCTTAACCGACTGTGCCACCCAGGCGCCCCCGACGTTTATTTATTTTTGAGACAGAGAGAGACAGAGCATGAACGGGGGAGGGTCAGAGAGAGGGAGACACAGAATCCGAAACAGGCTCCAGGCTCTGAGCTGTTAGCACAGAGCCCGACGCGGGGCTCGAACTCAAGGACTGTGAGATCATGACCTGAGCTGAAGTCGGACACTCAACCGACTGAGCCACCCAGACACCCTTGAGGTGTTGAGTTTTTAAGTTCTTTATATATTTTGGATAGTAGCCCTTTACCAAATAGGTCATTTGCAAATATCTTCTTCCCTCCAGTAGGTTATCTTTCAGTTTTGTTGGTTGTTTTCTTTGCTGTGTAGAAGCTTTTGATTTTGACGCAGTCCCAATAGTTTATTTTTGCTTTTGTTTCCCTTGCCTCAGGAGACATATTTAGCAAAATGTTGCTATGGTTGATGGCAGAGAAATTATTGCTGGTGCTTTCTTCTAGGATTTGTATGGTTTCATGTTTGACATTTAGGCCTTTGATCCATTTTGAGTTTATTTTTGTGTATGGTGTAAGAAAGTGGTCCATTTTCATTCTTTGCATGTATCGGTCCAGTTTTCCCAACACCATTTGTTAAAGAGACTGCTTTCTCCCATGCATATTCTTGCCTCCTTTGTTGATGATTAATTGATCATATAAAGTGTGGCTTTATTTCCGGGTTTTCTATTCTGTTCCATTGAGCTATGTGTCTATTTTTGTGCCAGTACAACACAGTTTTGATTACCAGAGCTTTGTAATATAGCTTGAAATCTGGGATTGCGATACCTCCAGTTTTGTCCTTTTTTCCCCAATATTGCTTTAGCTATTTGGGGTCTTTTGTGGTTCCATACTAATTTTAGGATTGTTGGTTCTAGTTCTGTGACAAATGCTTTTGGTATTTTGATAGGCATTGCATTAAATCTGTAGATTGCTTTGGGTAACATAGACATTTTAACAATATTTATTTTTCCAATCCATGAGCATGGAATGTCTTTCCATTTGTGTCATCTTCAGTTTCTTTCATCAGTGTTTTATAGTTTTCTGAGTACAGGTCTTTTACCTCTTTGGTTAAGTTTATTCTTAGATATTTTATTACTTTGGGTGCAATTGTAAATGGGATTATTTTCTTAATTTCTGTTTCTGCTGCTTCACTATTAGTGTATAGAAATGCAACATTTTTTTTTTGTACATTGATTTTGTATCCTTTGACCTTACTGAATTCATTTATCAATTCTAATAGTGTTTTGGTGGGGTATTTGGGGTTTTTTACATATAGTATCATGTCATTGGCAAGTAACGAAAGTTTTACTTCATCCTTTCCAAAGATTTCCTTTTCTGTTCTGATTTCTGTGCTAGGACTTGCAGTACTAAGTTGAATAAAAAGTCATGAGAGTGAACATCCTTGTCTTTTTCTTGATCTTTGGGGAAAAGCTGTCAGTTTTTCCCCGTTGAATATGATGTTCTCTATGAATTTTTCATATAAGGTCTTTATTATGTTGAGGTATGTTCTCTCTAAACCCACGTTGTTGAAGGTTTTTATCATGAATGGATGTTGTACTTTGTCAAATGCTTTTCCTGCATCAATTAAAATGATCTAACGGTTTTTATCCTTTCTCTTAATGATGTGTTGTATCATGTTGATTGATTTGCAAATATTGAACCACTCTTGCATCCCAGGAATAAATCCCACTTGAACATAGAGAATGATTTTTTAAATGTATTGTTGGACTTGGTTTGCTAATATTTTGTTGAGGATTTTTGCATCTATGTTCATCAGAGACAGTGGCCTGTGGTTCTCTTTTTTTGTAGTATCTTTATCAGGTTTTGGTGTCAAGGTCATGCTGTTCTCATAGAATGAATTTGGAAATTTCCCTTCCTCTTCTATTTTTGGAATAGTTCAAGAATAGGTGTTAACTCTTCTTTAAATGTTTGATAGAATTAGCCTGTGGAGCCATCTGGTCCTGGACCTTTATTGGGAGTTTGTTTACTAATTCAGTTTCATTGCTGGTAATTGGTCTGTTCAAATTTGCTATTTCTTCCTGCTTCTGTTATGTTTCTAGGAATTCATACATTTCTTGTATGTTGTCCAATTTGTTGGCATGTAATTTTTCATAATATTCTCTTACAATTCTTTGTATTTCTGTGATGTTGGTTGTTAATTTCTCCTCTTTAATTTCTGATTTTATTTGACTCCTTTCTCTCTCTCTCTTTATCTCTCCTCCTCCCTCCTTTTTTTTTTTTTTTTTTTGATGAGTTTATCAATTTTGTTGATCTTTTCAAAGAAGTAGCTCCTGGTTTCATTGATCTGTTCTGGGATTTTTTTTAATTTAATTTTTTAATTTTTTTAGTTTCTGTATCATTTATTTCTGTTCTAATCTTTATTATTTTCTTTATTCTGTTGCTTTGGAGTTTTGTCTGTTCTTCTTCTTCTGCCTTCTTTAGGTGTAAGGGTAGGTTTTAATTTGAGATTTTTCTTGCTTTTGAGGTAGACCTGTATTGCTATAAACTCCCCTCTTAGAACCACTTTTTCTGTATCCCAGAGTTTTTGGACCATGGTGTTTTTCATTCTCATTTGTTTCCATGTAATTTTTGATTCCTTGCTTGATTTCCTGGTTGAGCCATTCATTATTTAGTAGCACTATTTAATCTCCAGTCTTTCCAGATTTTGTCTTGTGGTTGGTTTCTAGTTTGATAGTGTTGTGGTCAGAAAAGATGCATGATATGATGTCGATCTTTTTAAATTTGTTGAGGCTTGTTTGTGGCCTAATATGTGATCTATTCTGGAGAATGTTTTGTGTGCACTTGGAAAGAATGTGCGTTCTGCTGTTTTAGGATGGAATGTTCTGAGTATATCTGTTAAATCTCTGTGATCCAATGTGTCATTCAAAGACACTGTTTCCTTCTTGATTTTTTGTTTGGATGGTTTGTCTACTGATATAAGTGCTGTTAAACTTCACTACTATTATTATATTAGTATAGATTACTTCCTTTATGTTTGTTATTGACGGTTTTATGTATTTAGGTGATCCCATGTTGAATGCACAAATATTTACAATTGTCATATCTTCCTGTTGGATTTTCCCCTTATTACTATATAGTATCCTTCCTTATCTCTTGTTACAGAGATATGTATATATACATATACATAAAACTGTCGCTACCCTGGCTTGCTTTCCCATCCATTTGCATGATAACCCTGGCTTTCTTTCCCATCCATTTGCATGATAAATATTTTTCCATCCTCTCACTTTCAATCTGCATGAGTCTTTAGGTCTGAAATGAGTCTTTTGTAGTCAGTATATAGATTTTTTTTATCCACTTTATCTCCCTGTGTCTTTTGAGTGGAACATTTAGTGCATTTACATTCAACAGAATTATTGATAGGTATGTATTTATTGTCATTTTGTTATTTGTTTTGTAGTTGTTTTTGTAGCTTTTCTCTGTTCCTTCTCTTGCTCTCTTCTCTCATGGTTTGCTGGCTTTTAGTGACATAGGTGAATTCCTTTCTCTTTATTTTTTGTATACCTATTACTAGTTTTTGATTTGTGGTTACCATTAGTTTTATAAATAACATCTTCTGCATATAGGAATCTATATTAAGTTGATGGTCACTTATGTTTGAGCCCATTCTTTACTCCTCTCCCTGCCACATTTTAGGTAAATGGTGTCATATTTTATAGTCTTTTATTTGGTGAGTCCTTTGACTGATTTTTACGGAGGTATTTTATTGGTTTTGTGCTTTCCACTTTTCTTACCTTTATAATGTTTCCTTTCCACTCAAAGAGTCCCCCTTAACATTTCTTGCAGGGCTGGTTTAATAGGCATGAATTTCTTTAACTTTTGTTTGTCTGGGAAACTCTTTGTCTCTCCTTCTATCCTGAATGATAGCCTTGCTGGATGGAATATTCTTGGCTGTGTTTTTTTCTTTTTCTTTTTTCTTTCAGCACCTTGAATATATCATGCTTCTCCCTTCTGGCCTGCAAAATTTCTGCTCAAAAACCCTCTGATAGCCTTATTGGGGTTTACTTTGTATGTAACTACCTTCTTTTCTCTTGCTGCTTTAAACATTCTCCCTTTACCACTACTTTTTTCCCATTTGAATTACTGTATGTTTTTGTATGGACTGCTTTGGGTTGATTTTGTTGGGGGATCTCTGTGCCTCTTGAATCTGGATATCTGTTTCCTTCCCCAGATTAGGGAAGTTGTTTTTTTTTTTTAATTTTAAAAGTTTATTTATTTTGAGAGAGAGACAGAGAGAGTGAGTAGGGAAGGGGCAGAGAGAGGGAGAGAGAGAATCCCAAGCAAGCTCTGTGATGTCAGTGCAGAGTCCAACACGGGGCTTGAACTCATGAATTATCATGACCTGGGCTGAAACCAAGTCAGACACTTAACCAATTGAGCCACCCAGGCGCCCCAGGAAAGTTTTAAGCTATGTTTCTTCAAGTAAATTTTCTGCCCCCTTTTCTCTTCTTCTGAGATCCCTGTAATGTGAATGTTATTACTCTTGATGGAGTCACTGAGTTTCCTAAGTCCATTCTCATTTTGCATAATTTTTTTTTCCTCTCACCTGCCCAACTTGTTTGCATTCCATTACTCCATCCTCCAGGTCACTAATTCATTCTTCTGCTTCTTCTAGCCTGCCTTTTAATTCATGTAGTATATTTTTAATTTCATATATTGTATGATTCATCTCTGATAAGTTCTTTTTAATCTCTTTGTTAATGGTCTCGCTGAGGTCTTCCACTCTTTTCTTAAGTGCACTGAGTATCTTTATTATCATTACTTTAAATTGTCTACCAGGCATATTACATATCTCTGTTTTGCTTAGGTCTTTTGCTGTGATTTTGCCCTGTTCTTTCATTTGGGACCTATTTTTCTGTTTCTTCATTTGGTCTGACTCTCTGTGTCTGTTTATGTGTGTCAGGAAAGTCAGCAACATCTCCTGCTTTTGGAAGTAATGGCTTTATGAAGAGATCCTCCAGTGTCCTGCAATGCAGGGTTTTTTGTTCACCAGAACCTGGCGCTTCAGGGGTGTCTCCTATATGTATTGTGTATGACCTGCTGTTGAGTCTTGGCTGCTTTTTCTTCCAATGTAGTCTTCTGCAGTGGCTCTTTTCCTGTTGTGGGAAGTGTTTGGTCCCTGTGGCATCAGTGGACCAGTCTAGTGTTGCCTGGCGGTTGAGTTTAGTCTGATCAGGTATTTGCCAGAGATGCAGTCTCACTAAACTGCAAGGTGCTTTCCCTGTGTTGTCTCCTGAGAAGCTTTTGTTGGTGGGTGAAGGCTGAATCAGACCAGTTGTTTGCCCCTAGCCCACTGTTGGGATCACTCTGGCTGATGTGTGTGGTTATCTTCCCCTCACCTGAGGGAGGACAAGTCACTTTGGAGTAGTGCTTCCCTGTTGGGGCTGCTTGCCTACTTCCAGGCTTGTGGTCCCAGTTTGAATGGGCTCTGGTCAACAACATATTGGAGGAGCTGGGGTGCACAGTGTTTACATGGTTTGCACACTAAGGGAGCAGTCTGGCACCCACTGCTACTGCTGCCAGTACAGGGGCCCAGCAAAGTGTGTAGTTCAGGAGTCACAGTATTGGCAAGGTTTGCTGATATTCTGAGGGAGAGGCAAGCATGACTAAAAGGGTGGATACCCCAGAGCCCAGGAGGTGGGTTTGGTATAAGCAAGTTAGGTAGTGAATGTCAGCCATGCCCCACCCCCTGCTGATTTCTGCATGGCTGTGTGTTTATGCTGGGGTGGGGCAGGGGAGGGAAGTGGCACCTGTCAGCTCCCTTGTTTCTGGAGGGGTCTCCCAGGGATCCCTGCCCCTGAGGACATGTTCTGAGATTTGTAAATAAATCTCCCTCACGTATGCCACAAGCTTTTTTCAAAGAGCTGCTTCTATGATGTATCTGTGCAGGCTATTTGTTATGCTATGTCTTTAAGGGTGGAGACTCACCTTCCTATTGCTCTCTAGGCTCTCCCGGAACCTAGCTTGATTTTTAAACCTAGACTTTAAGTCCTACTGGTTGTAAGAACTCAACAAAGTTTGGCCCCTCTAGTTTTCAAAGCCAAATATTATGGGGAGTCGTCTTCCCTGTGTGAGTTCCCCAGTGTGATAATCTATTTTTCTTCCCTTTCCACACCTACAGCTCCCTTCCTCCTGCCACAATCCATGTGTCTATTTAGCTCCCTACAGTGTCTCCACCGTTTATACCCTCTTGATGTGGCCTCTTCTCTACCTTTAGTTGTGGAGTTTGTTCTGCCAGTCTTCAGGTTATTTTTCTGGTTATTTACACTGATGTGAGTGTTAGCTACTTCTATTCTTGGGACATGGTGAGCTTAGGGTTCTCTTACTGTGTCATCTTCCCTTTAGCTGTCTTTCCTCTCTGATCTTTATTTTTTCCATTCTTCTGCTAACTTTGGGCTTTGTTTATTCTTCTCTTTCTGCTTCATTTAGGTGTAAAGTTAAATTGTTTATTTGAGATTTTTCTTGTTTATTGAGGTAGGTCTGTATCACTGTACTTCCCTCTTAGAACTGCTTTTGCTGCATCCCATTGCTTTTGGTGTGTTGTATATCCATTTTCATTTCTCTCAAGATACTTTTGATTTTTCCTTGGATTTCTGTGTTGACTCATTTGTTTTTCATTAGTACAGTTGGTTGTTTAATCTTCATGTATTTGTGACTTTTCTAGTTTTTCTCCAGATTTTTGGTTTCATACATTGTGGTTAGAAAAAATGCTTGATACAGGGTGCCTGAGTGGCTCAGTCAGTTGAGTTTCCAACTTCAGCTCATGATCTCATGGCTTATGAGTTCAAGCCCCGCGTCAGGCTCTGTGCTGACAGCTCAAAGCCTGGAGCCTGCTTCAGATTCTGTGTTTCCCTCTCTCTCTCTGCCCCTCCCCTGCTTGCACTCTTTCTCTTTCCCTCTCAAAAATAAACATTAATTTTTTTTTTTTTAAAATGGGGTGCCTGAGTGGTTCAGTTGGTTAAGCATCTGACTTTAGCTCAGGTCATGGTCTCACAGTTCATGCGTTCAAGCCCCTCATCGGGCTCTGTGCTGACAGCTCAGAGCCTGGAGCCTGCTTTAGATTCTGTGTCTCCCTCTCTCTTTGCCCCTCCCTGCTCATGTTCTGTCTCTTTCAAAAATAAATAAACATTAAAAAACTTTTTAAAAATTAAAAAAAAAGATACTTGGTATGATTTCAGTTTTCTTAAACTTATTAAGACTTGTTTTATGGCCTAACAAGTGATCTATCCTGGAGAATATTCCATGTGCACTTGAGAATATTGTGTATTCCGCTGCTTTTGGATGGAATGTACTGTATATATATCTATTAAGTCCATCTAGTCTGATAGGTCATTTAAGGCCAATGTTTCCTTATTGATTTTCCATCTGAATGATGTATCCATTGAGTGCACTATTAAAGTCCCTTGGTATTGTATTTCTGTCAGTTTCTCTCTTTACAACTGTAAATATTTTCTTTATGTAATTAGGTGCATATATGTTGGGTACATAAATATTTACAAATTTTCTGTCTTCTGATAACATCTGCCTTCATCATTATGTAATGCTTATCTTTGTATTTTATCATAGACTTTGTTTTAAAGTATATTTTGTCTGATGTAAGTATAGCTAACCCAGGTAAATTTTAGTTTCCATTTGCATGAAACATATTTTGCCATCCCTTTACTTTCAGTCTGTGTGTGTCCTTATATCTGAAATGAATTTCATGTAGGCAGCATATAGATGGGTCTTATTATTTTAATCCATTCAGCCATTTTATGTAGTTTGATTGGGTATAGACCATTTACATTGAAATTAATTGTTGATAGGTATGTGTTCATTGCCATTTTGTTAATTGTTTTCTGACAAGTAGTTCCTTTCTGTTTTCTTCTCTTACTCTATTCCCTTGTGGTTTGATGCCTTTTTTTCATGTAATGCTTAGATTGCTTTCTCATTATTCTTAATGCATCTTGTGTAGGCTTTTGCTTTACTATAACTACCAGGATAACATATAACGATTTAAAAACATAACCATCTGTTTTAAGATGATAGCAATTTAAGTTTGAACACATTCTAAAACTCTACCTTTTTACCCCCTCCTTCAAAATTTTTATGTTTCTGATATATTTCACATCTTTTTCTTTTGTATATCTCTTAGCTAATTATAGTAGCTATAGTTATTTTTACTACTTTTGTCTTTTAACCTATACACTAGCTTTATAAGTGATTAATCCATTGCCTTTCCTACATATTTATCCTTACCAGTGAGATTTTTACTTTCATATGTTTTCTCATTACTGATTAGTGCCCTTTCCTTTCAGCTTAAAAAATTCCCTTTAACATTTCCTCTAAGGCCAGTTTATTAGTAATGAATTTCTTTAGTTTTTGCTTGTCTGAAAAAATTCTTGTTTCTCCTTCAATTCTGAATGATAACCTTGCCAGGTAGATTATTCTTCGTTGGAAGTTTTTTCCTTTCAGAACTTTGGATATATCATGCCACCCTTTCTGGCTTGTCAAGTTTTTACTGAACATTCTGCTCATGGTCTTATGGGAGTTTCCTTGTACGTAATAAGTTGTTTTTCTCTTGCTTCTTTTCTTTTAAGATTCTCTTTAACATTTTAATTACAATGTACCTTGGTATGGATCTTTTCTGGTTCCTCTTATTTAGAACTCTCTGGCCTTCCTAGATCTGGATGTCTGTTTCTTTCCCCATATTAGGGAAGTTTTCAGCCAGTATTCTTCAAGTAAGTTTTCTGCCCTTTTCTCTCTCTTTTCTCCTTCTGAGACCCCTATAATGCAACTGTTATTCTGCTTAATGTAGTCCCATTGGTCCCTTAAGCTATCTTCACTTTTCAAAATATTTTCTTTTTGCTGCTCTGTTTGGGCGAGTTCCACTGCCCTGTTTTTCAGATCATTGATCCTTTCTTCTGCTTCATCTAGTCTGCTATTGAATCACTCTAGTGTATTTTTCAGTTCAGTTATTATGTTCTTTAACTCTGTGACTTCTATTTGGTACTTTCTTATATTCTCTTTTTGTTGAAGCATGCCCTATGTTCATCTATTCTTCTTCTGCGTTCAGGGAGCATCTTTTATAACCATTATTTGAACTCTTTATCAGGTAAATTACTTAGCTTCATTTCATTAAAGTTTTACTGAGTTTTTATCTTGTTCTTTCATTTGAAACATATTTCTGTTTCCTTATTTGTCTTTCTCTGACTGGCTTATTTCACTTAGCATTATACCCTCTAGATCCATCCATGTTTTTGTAAATGGCAAGATTTCATTCTTTTTTATAGCTTAATAATATTCCATTGTACAAATATACCACATCTTTATCCATTCATCTACTAGTGGACACTTGGGCTGTTTCCATAATTTGGCTATCATAAATAATGCTGCAATAAATGTAGGGGTGTGTATATCTTTTCAAATTAGTATTTTCATATTCTTTGGGTAAATACCTCATAGTGGAATTACTGGATCATATGGTAATTCTATTTTTAATTTTTTGAGGAACTTCCTTACTGTTTTCCATGTGTCTGTGCCAGTTTGCATTCCCACCTTGTTAGGATATTCTTTTTTTCTTAAAATTTTCAAATGTTTATTTATTTTTGAGGGAGGGAGGGAGAGAGAGAGAGAGAGAGAGACAGAGACAGAGACAGACAGAGAGAGATAGTGTGAGCAGGGGAGGGACAGAGAGAGAGGGAGACACAGAATCCGAAGCAGGTTCCAGGCTCTGAGCTGTCAGCACAGAGCCCAACGTGGGGCTCAAACTCACGAGCTATGAGATCATGAACTGGCTGAAGTCGGATGCTTAACCTACCCAGCCACCCAGGCATCCCTGTATAGTCTTAAAAATATTTCTTTAACTGCCAGAATTCAATCTAAAATATCAATTTGTATTATAGAATTTAAAAATTGAGTCCTTCAGGTTCTTATGTTTCAATTTCATGGTGATCATCATGTTTTTCAAAATCATATTGTCAGATTGTACCTTTCTTTCCAGCTCACCTGTTTTTTTCCCTCCTAAGCATATAGTTTCTGCCAAAAGGGAATATTTTTTAAACTTATAAAAATAAAACATGGGCATTTAAAATGTTTTAAAAATATATAAATATGTTAAATATAAGCTTTCTGCGTCTTAACCCTCCCAACTTAATACTTGATGATAGATACCTTTAATAGCTGTGAATTTCGTTCCAGCTTTTTTCTTTTTACCATAAACTGGGTTATACTTTATATAGTTTGTAACTTGACTTTTTCCACTCAATATTTTACTGACATCTTGTAATATCAGTGCATATTGATCTACTTTACAATTTTTAACATCTGTATAGCATTTTAGTATATGTATAGTATATCTTTATAAGTACCTTAGTGCCTGATTTTTATACAATTTCCTGGTTTTCCAGTAAAGGATTATAATATCATAGATGAAAATTGGGTTAATGTCTTTTTGGACTTTCATGTGTGTTTTTGTGGGAAACATTCTTAATTATCTTTACCTCCCAGCTCTCTCATACCAATCCATCTCAATATACCTTAGTGGGCTGAAGAGACATGTTCACATAGAACCTCAGAATGTGACCTTTTTTTAATTTTAATTTTTAATGTTTATTTATTTTTGAGGTGGGGGGGAGGGACAGAGAGAGAGGGAGACACAGAATCTGAAGCAGGCTCCAGGCTCTGAGCTGTTAGCACAGAGTCCAGTTTGGGGCTTGAATTCATGAACTGTGAGATCATGACCTGAGCCAAGGTCAGAGGGTCAACTGACTGAGCCATCCAGGCACTCCTTATTTTTTTTAAATTAAGATGTTCTTTTTTAAAGATTATTTATTTTGAGAGAGAGAGAGTGTGTGTATGTGTGTGTATGCATGTGAATAGGCAAGAGGCAGAGAGAGAATCCCAAGCAGGTTCTGCACTGTCAGCAAGGAGTCTGGCAGGGCTTGAACTCCTGAATTGTGAGACCATGACCTGAGCCAAAATCAAGAGTCGGACAGACGCTTAACCAACTGAACCACCCAGGTGCCCTATGACCTTATTTTGAATAAGGTTATTTACAGACATAATTAAATTAAGGATTTCAAGATGAGATCACCCTGGATTTAGGGTGGACCAATGACTGTTGTCCTTATAAAGAATGGAAAAGGAGACTGATACAAGGAGAGACACAGAGGAGAGAAGGCCATGTAAAGACAGAGACAGAGATTAGAGTGATACGTTTACAATCCGAGAAACTCCAAGAATTGCTGGTAGTCACCAAAAGCTAGGAAAGAGACACAGAACAGATTTTCCCTCAGGGCTTTCAGGAAGAACCACCCCTGCTGATATCAGGTTCCAGCACCATGAGAGAATATATTCGTATTGTTTAAGCTACCAAGTTTATAGTAGTTTGTTACAGCAACCCTAGGAAATTACTACAGTGCACCCATCACTTTAAATTTTCCAGTAATTCTCCTGGAAAAAGTCTGATCTTTCTCACTGAGTCCTAAGGCCAGTGTGCCCCACCTCCCACACCAGCGTCTTTTGTGCCCTTAACCTACATGGTTTGTGTACTGCTGCCTCCTCAAGCTATTTCAGTAATCTTTCCCGAAAATGTGAAGATTATTTGTATTTTTTCAATGTATTCTTTCTTGCAGACAACTCCCAGCTATAAGCCCTCCTTGACTCCCACCTGTAAAGTAATCTTTATATTGACTGAACTTTGCATCTTTTCTGAAGCCCTTATGCCTTTCTACTACCTAAGATAAATGTACGTATACTTAGCATTCTTACTAGATTATAACTCTTCCAGGACTCTATCTATGTCTTATCCATTTGCCTATCCTATGCAGGACCTGTTGTGGACTAAATGTTTGTATGTTGAAGCCCCAACCCCCAAGGTAATGCTATTTGGAGGTGAGGCTTTTAGCAGGTAATTAAGCTTAGATGAGATCATGAAGGTGGGGCCTCCATGATAGGTTTAGTGCTCTGTTAAGAAAAGGAAGAACCATGAGAGTTCTCTTTCTCTCCGTGTAAACACACTGAAGAAAAGCCACTGGAACATATACACCAAGAAGGAGGCTGTTTACAAGCCAGGAGGAGAGCCTTAACCAACAAGTGAATCAGCCAGCAGCTTGATTTTGGACTTCCTTGCTTCCAGATTCTGAGAAATAAATGTCTATTATTTAAGTCACCAGGTTAGAGTATTTTATTGTAACAGCTAGAGCATACTCAGACAGGGCTTGATTTAATGACTGGAACACTGAAGATGGTTAATACATAATCGTTTTTGTTGATATATACCTAACCAACTGCCTGACTAAATGAATCATTATGATACTTCCATGTAGTGTCAATATTTTCTTAAAATGTCTCTCAGTAATAGTTGTAGTATTTAAAAGTCTTTAACTTCTTTTTTAATATAAAAGATTCTAAATTGTAACTATAATACAGAAAAGCACATAAAGATATGCAGTTCCATGATTGATTAAAAATCAAGCACCTATGTAAACTGCCACCCAGGCCAAGAAATAGAACATCTCAGCACTCTAGAAGTAAACTGAGTTGCTTGCTAATTATAGCTTTTTTCCTCACCCTGGAAGTAACCACTATCCTGATTTTGTGAAAATTATTTATATGTTTTCATTAGAATTTTTTGATTATGTATGTCTTTTATTATGCATGTTATTGAACTTTGTATAAATGAAATAATTCTGTATTATTTTGTATCTGGCTTCTTTGTCCAACATTATGTTTGTGAGATTCACCAATGTGGTTGAATGTAGGTGCATTGTATTCTGTCATGACTATACCATAGTTTATTTTTCCATTCAACTATCAGTGGAAATTTGGGTTAGTTCTTTGTTTCTAGTTTCAGTGTACAATGAACAAATATGCTGTGAACATCCTTGTGCATATGTCCTGGTGTATGTATTTTCCTTCAGGGTACATTCCTCAAATAGAAACATTGAATAAACATCTTCATCCTCAGCCAAAAAACCTAAACTATCTTCTAAATTGTTTGAGTTTATACTCCCACTATAAGTATATGAGAATTACTTTTACTCTATATTCTCACCAAGATTTGATATTATCAAACTTCTAAATTGTAGCCAATCTGGTGGATGTTACATAAGGTACGTTGTGGTTTAAATTTGTATTTTTCTGATCACTAATGAGATTGAGTATGTTTTCATATATTTATTGAATATTTGGAAACCTTCTTTTGTAAACAGGTATTTTTCTTCATTATCTATTTGTTGTATGTCTTACTGACTTATAGGATTCTATGTGTGTGTGTGTGTGTGTGTGTATGTATGTGTATACAAATTTGTTTGTATATATATATATATATATATATATATATATACAAACATATATATGTGTGTGAAAAAAATATATATATGGTCATATGTTGTCCTTTGACATTTATTTTTTAAAAAGGTTGAAACCCCTTTAAATCATACTTTTGATTTCCTAATTTTCAACATACAAGAGTCAAACAAAACTATATAAGTAAACTTAAGTTAAAAAAAAAAACCCATAGTGCCATAAAAATGATGGAGTGAGGAGCTTAGCAAATTCCCGCTCCAAAAAAATCAATAAATCTTGATAAAAATGTCAAAAACAACCATATAAATAAACAGAAATTCACCAAAGGCATATACAAAAGTTGAGAAGTTTATTCCAGAACAACTACTGACCATTACATAAGAAAAGTAGGAGCTTTGGGCACTTTAAATGGGGCTGCTCTTGGCTCTACCTCTCTCCCCGGTTAAAGTGCCTGGTAGAGCATGGTAGCTCTACCAGGATGTGACATACTGTGAGAAACAGCAGCTTTGCTGTTGTTGGAAGAGGCTGACTTGATTTAGTACAGTATACACAGAAACCTCATGATACTAAGCATTATCAGAAATAGTCATCTCAGTGACAAATGAACAGGAAAGGCAAACATTACAGATTACCTGAGGTTGTGATCCTAGTTTGGGCAAGCAACAGATTAGCAGACTATCCAGAAATTTATCAGTGACATTCAGAGAATGAGGCAGCAGACTATCCAGAAATTTATCAGTGACATTCAGAGAATGAGGCTTTAATACACTACCCTATAGTCTTGGTATAATAGAAGCCTATGGGTAGGAGCAAGCCTGTGTACTCAAGAAAAACTAGAAATGACCTTAGTTATCCATATATCTCTACCTGAATATGATGTCTTATGCATGTAGAGGAGAAATAGATGGCTCTGTGGAAAGTAAAAGCTAAGAAGACTCGTAAATTGTGAACTTGAATGCATCCCTAAGTTAAAGCACAGATGCACTGGCAAAAGGTAGAAGCCTTACTAGCTCAGAGTGTTTGAACATAACCTTTGACCAATCATTGGCTAACTACTAAATTATGTTTATTCAGGGCACCTTTTAGGAAGTCAGGCTTAAATATGGAAACAAAACTTAAAAAAAAAACTGAGTAGAGACATAAGTGACCCTATACTATAGAAAAGACAAAAGTAGTCCAGGAGAGTCACAAAACAGAAACAAAACCCAGCAAGACCAACAACAACTCACGGGAGAAGGGATAAGAATCCAGAGTTGCTATAATGTATTGTCTACAATATTTAGTTTTTCAAAGAAATGATATGCAAAGAAACAGAAGAGTGTGATCTACTTTTTAAAGGAAAGTATAATAATACTCATGCTTTCAATATTCACACTTCTAATAACTCATCAAACAGAGAATCTCACTAAAAACACAGACATGACCAAAAAGAACTAGACAGGAATTATGTCATTGAAAAGTAAAGTAACTGAAATGAAAAATTTACTAGAGGGGAATGAACATAATGTCTGAGCTGGCAGAAAAAGGGAGGAAGAAAACTTGAAGATATATCAATGAAAAATTTCCAATATGAAGAACCAAAAGAAAGGAATCAAGAAAGATGAGCAGAATATCTGAGATTTGTGGGATTAAGCATATGTGTAATGGAAGTCCCAGAAAGAGGAGAGAGATAAAGGAGAAGAAAAATATTTGAAGAAATAATAGACAAATTCTTTCCAAATTTGAACAACAAAAAAAGAATTTACCTATCTTGGAAATTCAGTGAAACCGCCTAATAGGATAAACAGAATGATTGTCACACGTAGACATCATAGCCAAGCTGTTGAAAGTCAAAGAGAAAGAAAAAAGTGTTGAAATCAATGAGAAAAATCATGTACAGAAAAACAACAATATGATTAACAGCTGACTTCTCAGAAACAATGGAGGCAAGAAGACAGTGGGATGACAAATTTAAAATGCTGGGGGAAAAATTGTCAACTAAGAATTCTATATTCAGCCAAAAATCCTTTCAAAAATAAAGTGGAAATACAAACATTCCCAGAAAAACAGAGAATTCACTGCTGGAAGACCTGCCTTATTAGAAATACTAAAGGAAGTCCTTTGGGCTGAAAGAAGATGACATCAGATAGTAATTTTAAAAGCTATGACTAATATGCCAAGGGATTCAATGGAAAAAGTAGACCGTATGCAAGAAGAGATGGATAATATAAGCAGAGAGTTGGAAATTTTAAGAAGGAACCAAAAAGATACTATAGAGATCAAAAACACTGTAACAGAATTGAAGAATAACTTTAATACGTTCATTAGTAGACTGGGTATGGCTGAGGAAAGAATCTGTGGGCTTCAGGATATGGCAATAGATTTCTTCCACAACTGAAAAGCAAAGAGAAAAAGGATTAAAAAAAACCCAAGAAAATATTCAAGAACTGTGCACAACTACGAAATGTGTAATATATATGTAATAGGAATACCAGAAGGAGGAAAAAGAGAGAAAAGAACAGAGGCAGTATTTGAAGCGATAATGACTGAGAATTTTCCCAAATTAATGTATGACACCAGGAAGCTCAGAGAACACTCGGCAGGATGAATACCAAAAGAAAATTATACCTAGAAATATATTCAAACTACAGGAAATCAAAGACTCCTGAAAGAAGCCAGAGAGGGGAATAAAATCTTACCTACATTAGAATTACATCTGATTTCTACTCAGAAACCATGGAAGCAAGAAGAAAGTGCAGTGAATATTTAAAGTGTTGAGAGAGAAAAATTACACAGCCAGAATTTTGTACCCTGCAAAATTATCCTTAAAAGTGAAGGAGAAATAGATTTTTTCAGACAAACAAAAATTGAGGGAATTTGTGCCCCCTAGTACTGACTTGAAAGAAATTTAAAAGAAGTTCTTCAGAGAGAAAGAAAATGATGTAGATAAGAAACTTGGCTCTACATAAAACAGAGCTTCAGAGAATGAAAAGCAAGATAAAATAAAAATTAAAAATTTTCTTGTTCTAAATTGATCTAACTGGTAATAGTTTGTCCAAAATAATAATAGCAACATTTCTATAGTGTAGTGGTTATTGTGTTCACCTGACAAAGTAATAGCAACAATATATTTGATTATGTATGCTTAAATAGATGTGTTTATATGTGTGTATGTTTATGAATGCTTATGTATAAGTGAGTGACAGCAATCATACAAGGCACAGGAAGGAAGAATTAGGAATATTTTGTTACTATAAAGTACTTACACTACTTGTGAAGTGGCATAGTGTTATTTGACATTGGATTTAGGTTAGTTGTAAATTTACACAGCAAGCTCTAAGGCAACCAACCACGAAAACAGTAAAACAAGAAGTCTAATTGATATATCAAGAAAGTAGAGAAATAGAATATAAATATAAATACAAATATTCAGTTAAAATCACAAAAGGCATAAAAGTGTGGAAGACAAAAATAGGAACAAAGAACAAGGGCAACAAAAAACTAACAAATATGGTAGTAGTAATCCAAGTATATTGATATCTACTTTAAACATCAAATATCTAGAGACACCATTTAAAAAACACAAATTGTCAGAACTGATTTAAAAATAAGAGCCAACAATAATGCCCCTTTAAATATAAAGACACATATAAATTAAAAGTGAAGGGATGGAGAATGATATACCATGCTAACAGTAATCAAAAGAGTAGGAGTAGGTATATTAATTTCAGACTGAGCAGAATTCAAAGCAAGAGAAGTTATCAAGGAAAAAGAATGGCACTACATAATTATAAGGATCAATACTCCAAGAAGACTTAACAGTCCTTAGTGCCTATGTACCCAAAAACAGAATGTCTAAATATGTGAGGGAAAACTTGATAAACTTAAAGGAGAAAAAGATGAATCTGCTATCACTGTTGGAGATTTTATCTGTATCAGAAGTGGACAGATTCAGCAGGCAGAAAAGCAGTAAGGAAGTGGTTGAACTCAACAACACCATCATTCAATTGGATATAATGGACATCTATAGATTATCTTATCTAAGAACTGCAGAATACACATACTTCTCAAGCTTACATGGAACTTTCACCAAGATAGACCACATTCTGAGCTATAAAATACAGCCAAACAAATATAAAAGTATAGAAATCATACAGTGTTTGCTCTCAGATCACAATAGAATTAAACAAGAAATCCATAACAGAAAGATAGCTGGAAAATACCAAAATACTTGGAGGTTAAAGAACACACTTTTAAATAACACATGGGTCAAAGAAGAAATCTCAAGAGAAATTAAAAAGAAAAATTTGAACACACAACTTATCAGAATTTGTGGGATGCAGCAAAAACAGTGCTTAGAAATTTATAACATTGGATACATATATTAGAAATGAAGAAAGATCTAAAATTAATCATCTAAACTTTCCTCTTAGGAAACTGGAAAAATAGAAAATTAAATACAAAATAAGCAGAAGAAAAGAAATAATAAGGTATTAAGGAAGAGATCAGTGAAATTGAAAACAGGAAATTAATAGAGAAAATCAAAGAAACCAAAAGCTGGGTCTTTGAAAAGGTCAGTAAAATTGATAGGCCTCTAGCGAGGCTGGCTAAGAAAGAAAGAAAAGACACAAATTACTCATATCAGAAATGAAAGAGGGGTCATCACTACAGATCCCACAGACACTGAAAATATAATAAAAGAATTCTCTGAACAACTCTATACTCACAAATTTGATAAATTAATGGGTCAATTCCTTGAAAAACACAATTTTCCAAGACTCACACACAAGAATAAAGAGACAATATGACTAGGCCTATAGCTATTAAAGAAATTGAATCGATAATTAATAACCTTCCAAAACAGAAAGCACCAGGCCCAGGTGGGTTGACTGGTGAATTCTACCAAACATTTAAGCATAAATCATGCCAGTTCTCTCTATTCTCTTTCAGAAGATAGAAGCATAGAGGGAATACTTGCTAACTTATTCTATAAGGTCAGCATTGTCCCAATACCAAAACCCCAACAGTGATGTTGAAAGAAAAAAAAATTACAGGGTAATATCTTTGATGAATATGGATGCAAAAAATGCTCAACAAAATATCAGCAAATCTAATTTAACAATGTATAAATAGAATTATATGCCACAACCAAGTGGGATTTTTTCCCAGGTATGCAAGGCTGCTTCAATACTGGAAAAATCAGCGAATTTACTCCCTCACATCAATAGGCTGATGGTGAAAAAATTCACATGATCATATCAATGAATGTAGAAAAAGCATTTGACAAAATCCAACACCCATTAATGACAGAATCTCTCAGCAAACTAGGAGTAAAAGGAGACTTTTCAACTTGATAAAGGACATTTACAAAATATCTACAGTTAACATCATACTTAATAATGGGAAACTTGAAACTTTTCACTTAGGGGAAAAGCAAGGATGTCCCCTCTCACCATTGCTTTTGAACATCATACTCTTACTAGCTAATATGACAAGGAAAGTAAACAAAACATATTCTGACTTAGAAGGAAGAACTAGCACTGTCATTATTTATAGATGACATTATCATCTATATAGAAAATCTGAAAGGGTCAACAAAAAAAATTCCTGGAACTAGTAAGAATGTAGTAAGCTTGTAGGATACAAGGTTAATATAAAAAGTCAATGGCAAGATTTTATTCTTTTCTATGGCTGAGTAATATTCCATTGTATATCTATACCACACCTTCCTTATCCATTCGTCAGTCAGTGGACACTTAGGCTGTTTCCGTAATTTGTGTATTATAGATAATGCTGCTATAAACATTGGGGTGCATGTATTCCTTTGAATTAGTATTTTTGTACCCTTTGGGTAAATACCTAGTGATGCAATTACTGGATCATAGAGTAGTTCTGTTTTTTTACTTTTTGAGGGATCTCCATACTGTTTTCCAGAGTAGCTGCACCAGATACATTCCCACCAATGGTGCAAGAGGGTTTCCCTTTCTCCACATTCTTGCCAGTACCCGTTGTTTCTTGTGTTGTTGATTTTAGCCATTCTGACAGGTGTGAAGTGATATTACAGTTTTGATTTGTATTTCCCTGATGATGAGTGATGTCGAGCATATTTTCATGTGTCTGTTGGCCATCTATATGTCTTCTTTGGAATAATGACTATTCATATCTTCTGTCCATTTTTAACTGGTTTGTTCATTTTTGGGGTGTTGGGTTTAGCTCCATGGATGGGGCTAAAGAGTATTATACTAAGTCAAATAAGTCAGAGAAAGACAAATACCATATGATTTCACTCATATGAAAATTTAAAAACAAAATAAATGAGCCAAAGGAGAAAAAAGAAAGAGAAAGGCAAACCAAGAAACAGACTCTTAACTATAGAGAACAAACTGATGGTTATCAGAGAGGAGGCAAGTAGGGGGATGGGTTAAATAGGTGCTGTGGAGTAATGAGGGCACTTGTGATGAATACCGGGTGTTGTATGGAGGTATTGAATCACTATATTGTACACCTGAAACTAATATTACACTGTATGTTAACTAACTGGAATTGAATAAAACTTTTTTTTTTTTAAATTAATTGCTTTCCTATATACCAGCAACAACCAAGTGAAATTTGAAATTAAAACCAAATTACCATCTGGGCACCTGACTGGCTCAGTTGGTTAAGCATCCAACTCTTGATTTCGGCTCAGGTCATAATCCTAGGGTTGTGGGATCAAGCCCCATGTTGGGCTCCATCCTGAGCATGGAACCTGCTTGGGATTCTCTCTCTCCCTCTGCTCCTCTCCTCCACTTGCATGCTCTTTTTCTCTTAATTTTTTTTACATTAGGATTCAAAGAAATAAAAGATGTAAATCTAATAAAATATGTACAAGATCTATCTGAGGAAAAGAATAAAAATTCTGATGCAAGAAATCAAGGAGATAAATAAATGGAGAGATATTCCATGTTCATGAATAGGGACACTCAATATTTTCAAGATTGGTTTTTTCCACTTTGTCTATAAATTCAGTGCATTCCCAATCAAATTCCCAGCAACTTATTTTGTGGATATCAAAAAACTTATTCCCAAGTTTATATGGAGAAGCAAAAGTCTCAGAATAGCCTACTTACTATTGAAGTAGAATAACAGAGTTAGAAAACTGACACCACTTGACTTCAAGACTTACAATAAAATTACAGTAATTAAGACAGTATCCGTAGTTTTGGTGAAAGACAGATGAGTGGAACAGAAGAGAGAGTCCTCAAATAGTCCCACAGAAATCTAGTCAATTGATGTTTGACAGAGCAAAGGCAATACAATGGATTAGGGATAGTCTTTTCGACAAATGGTGCTGGAAGAACTGACACAAATATACACACACACACAGCAAAAAAATTAATCTTGACACAGATCTTAGGCTTTTTGCAAAAATCAATTCAAAATGGATCATAGACCTAAACTCCTAAACTATAAAACTCTTAGAAAATAATATAGGATAAAACCTTTATGACCTTGGGTATGCAATGATTTTTTAGTATAATACCAAAGGCAAGATCCATGAAATAAACAATTGATAACCGAGACTGCATTAAAATTAAAAACTCCTGCTCTGGAAAACACAATGTCAAGAGGATGAGAAGTCAAGCCACAGACGTGAAGAAAATATTTGCAAAAACATCTAATAAAGAACTTTTATTGGGGCACCTAGGTGGCTCGGTTGTGTCTGACTCTTGATCTCAGCTCAGATCATGATCTCACAATTTGTGAATTCGAGCTCTTCATTGGGCTCTGCACTGACAGTGTGGAGCCTGCTCGGATTGTCTCTCCCTTTCTCTCTGCCCCTCCACCACTTGCTCTCTCTCCCAAAATAAAATAAACTTTTATAAAAAGAACTTTTATCTAAAATATACACATAACACTTAAAACTCTACAATGGAAAAATGAACAACTCCATTAAAAATAGACAAAACACATAGACACTTCACCAAAGAAGATATACAGATGGCAAGTAAGCATTTGAATAGATTTTCAACATCATATATCATTAGGGAATTGCAAATTAAAGCAACAGTGAGCTACCACTATACGCCTATAAGAATGGACAAAATAAAAAAAAACAAAAACATTGACAACACCAAATGCTGTTGAGTATGTTGAGCAACAGGAACTCTCACTTATTTCTAGTGGGAATTCAAAATGTTACAACTACTTTGAAAGATAGTTTTTTAGTTTCTTATAAAACTAAATATACTCTCACTATCTAGTTTAACAATCATGCTCCTTGGTATTTACCCAAATGAACTGGAAACTCATGTTCACATTAAAATCTACACAGACATATTTATGGCAGCTTTAATTCATATTTGCCAGCACTTGGAAGGAACTAAGATGTCCTTCAGTGGGTGAGTGGATAAATAAACTGCAGTACATCCAGATAATGGAATATTCTTCAACACTAGAAAGAAATGACCTATGAAGACATGAAAAGACATGGGGAAATCTTCAATGCACATTACTAAGTAGTCCAATCTGATAAGGTTACATATTATATGATTCCAACTCTATGGTATTCTGGAAAAGACAACACTATGGAAATAGTAATAAACTTACTGGTTACCAGGGGTTGGAAGGAGGGTAGGGTACTTAGGCAGAATACAGAGGAGTTTTAGGACAGTGAAACTATTTTGTA
Source organism: Prionailurus bengalensis (assembly GCF_016509475.1). Classification (NCBI taxonomy): domain Eukaryota; kingdom Metazoa; phylum Chordata; class Mammalia; order Carnivora; family Felidae; genus Prionailurus; species Prionailurus bengalensis. The sequence goes on along the minus strand of NC_057350.1, from coordinate 86,485,756 downwards.
TGATACTACAATGATGGATACATTTCATCACATGTTTGTCAGCATCATACAATATACAACACTAAAAGTGAACCCTAATGTTAGCTATGGACTTTGGGTGATAATGATGTGTCAAGGAAGATTCATTAACAGCAACAAATATCCCACTCCAGTGTGTGATGTTGATTGTGGGGAAGTTGTGCATGCATGGGGACAGGGAGTATATGGGAACTCTTTGTACTTTCTGCTTTGTACTTTTTGCTGTGAATTTAAAGCTGCTCTAAAAAATAAAGTTTATAAATTTCTAAAAAAGCAACAGAGACAGGTGACACACCAGTAAAGATCTTTTTAACATAAAGGAAGACAGCAAAAAAGAAGCAGAGAAACAAAATATACATGAAATATATAGGAAACACATAGCAAAACATCAGATATAAATCCAACCATATCAGTGATTACACTAAATATGGGCAGATTAAATACTCCAACAAAAAAACAGAATATTAGACTGGATTAAAAAAAAACAAGATCCAACTATATACTATTTATAAGAGACATACTTTAGATTCAAAGTTACAAGTTCTTTGAAGTTAAATGCATGAAAAAATATATATGCAAGCAATAATCATAAGGGTGTTGGAGTGGCTATATAACTATCACACAAAATGGGCTTTAGAATAAAAATGACCAGAAGGCCATTTCATATAATAAAGGGTCAAGTTGTTAAAAAGATATAACTATAAATATATATACACCTAAAATAGAACCCTAAAACAAATGAAGCAAAAACTGACAGAATTGACAATAATAGCTGGAGCTTCAATGTCTTGCTCTGAACAACTGACAGAACAAATAGACTGAAATCAAGAAGGAAATAGAAGATTTTAACAATAAGTTTATTAACCAACTTGACCAGATTGACATCTATAGAGTACCCCAAAAAAGCAGAATATACATTCTTTGAGAGCTATAGGGAACATTCTTCAAGATAGACCTTATACCAGTCTATAAAGTCTTGATATACTTTAAAACGATTAAAATTATACAAGATATGATCTTAACCATAGGGAATTAAATTAAAAAAACAACAATTTAAGGAAATTTGGAAGATCCCCGAAGTTTTGAAATTTAAAATGTTTTAAAATAAATTATAAAATGTTTCTAAACAATCCATGGTCAAATGAAAAAATCACAAGAGAATCAGAAACTATTTTGAACTGAATGAAAAACAAAACAACAATATATCAAAATTTATGGGATACAGCTAAAGTGGTGCTTAAAGGGCAATTTATGTCAGTGAAAGGCTTTATTAGCAAAGAAGAAAACATTTTGAATAGTAACATTAGATTTTACCTTAAGAAACTAGAAAAAAAGGATAAAAACTAAGGAGAGGAGAAAGAAAGAAGTAAAATGATTATAGCAGAAATCAATAATATTGAAGATGAAAACAATGGAGAAAATTCAATGTAAGCAAAAGTTGCTTTTTTGAAAAGAGCAACAAATTTGATAAACGTTTAGCTAGCATAACCCTTTCCTCCCTTTGCAAAAAGTTGAAAAGACCTAAATTTCCAAAATCAGAAATGTAAGAGACACCACTATTGACCTTGCAGATATTAAAAACCAATTTTATGCCAACAAATTAGACAATATAAATTAAATGGAAAAATTCCTTGAAAGAAGCAAATTTCTAAAACTTACTATAAAAGAAAAGAAAATGTAAATGGACCTATAACAAATATAGAAATTAAACTTAAAATCTATCCACAGAGGAAAGCCCAGGGCTAAATAGCTTCATTGGTATATTCTATTCAATATTTAAGGAAGAAATTATATAAATCTTTCAGAAACTCTTCCAGAAAACAGAAACAGGAAACATTTCCCACCTCATTCTACAAGGCCAATAATACTCTGATTTCAAATCCAAGGATATCACAAGAAAACTATAGACTGATATCCTTAACAAATATAGGTTAATAAATCCCCAACAGTATACTAGCAAGCCACCTCGAGAAAACTATCAAAAAGATATATCCCATGATCAAGTGGAATTTATCCTAAGAGTGCATAATTTGCTTAACATGTGAAAATGAATAAATGTAACACACCATCTTAAGAGAATAAAGGAAAACAATCACATGGTCATTTCGACAGATGCAAAACAGGGCATTTGACAAATCAAAGACTCTTTATAATTAAAGCTCTTAAACTAGGAATAGAAGGGAAGATCCTCAACCTGAAAAACTGCATCTACGTAAAGAAACCTCATACTGAAATCATACTTAATGGTAAAAGATAGAGTGCTTTCCTCCATATCTTTAGGAATAAGGCAAGGATGTTTACTTTTTTTTCCCAAAAATTAAAAAAATATATATATTTATTTTGAGAGAGAAAGAACACGAGCAGGGGAGGAGCAGAGAAAGAGAGAACAAGAGGAATCCCAAGCAGACTCCACGCTCAGCACAGAGCCTGAGGTGGGGCTTGATCTCATGACTGTAAGATCATGACCTGAGCTGAAATCAAGAGTTGGACACTTAACCGACTGAGCCACCCAGATGCCCAGGATATTTACTTTTACCACTTCTAGTCAACATTGTACTGGAGGTGTTAGCCAGAGTAATAAAAAAAAAAAAAAAGAGAGAGAGAGAGAGAGAAAGAAGAAAGGGATAGGGGGAGGGGAAGGAAAGGAGAGAGGAGGGAAGAATGGAGGGGAAGAATGGAGGTGGGAGGCAGGGAAATAGGAAAAGAAGTAACGAAATAAGGGAAGGAAAGGAAGAAGGAAAAAAAGTGGAGAGAGATGGAGGGAGGGAGAGATGGGAGAGAGGAGAAAGGGAAGAAAGAAATAATAAAAGCCAAATTAAAAGGAAGAAACAAATTTTCTATATTTGAAAAGATATGAAATCTTAAGTAATTCGTGCACAAAACAACACTAGAATAATAAATATGCAGTATTTGAAATCTTGTTTTCAAAATTTGCTATAATGCTACAGTAATCAAGACAGTGTGGCATTGGCATAAGTATAGACATATAGATCAAAGGGACAGAAGTGAGAGTCAAAAACCAAACCCTTATATTTATGGTCAGTTGATTTTGGACAAAGATACCAAGGCAATTCAATGGGGGAGAGTACTTTTTAACAAATGTTGATAGAACAATTGGATATCAGTATATAAAAAGGATTTGGTTCTAAATGTAAAAGCCAAAATTATAAAGCTTCTAGGAGAAAATATTTGTGAACTTCGGTGAAGAAAGTAGCTTAAACACAATACCAAAATGATGACCAATAAAACAATAAACTGACAGACTTTATGCACATGAAAAACTTTTGCACTTCAGGAGACAGTAAGAAAATGAAAAGATGAACTACAAAATGGAGAAATATTTTCAAATCATGTATCTTATAAAGGATTTGTATCAGAATATACAAAGAAATCTTAAAACTCATCATAAAGCACAGCAACTCAATTAAAATGTTTGAATAAATCACTAAAGAAGATACACAACTATCTCATAAACATGAAAAAGATACTTGACATCATTAGCCATTAGTAAAATGCAAACTGTAACCAAAATGAGATATCTCTTTACACTGGCTAGAATGGCTATTAAAAAAATCCCACAGTAACAAGTGTCAACAAGGATGGGAAGGAATTGATAGAAATGTGAATTTGCACAGCCACTTTGTAATACAGTCTGGTACTTCCTTAAAAAGTTAAACAGAAGCTTACTGTATAACTCAAGCAATTTTACTTCATGGAATGTAACCAAGAGATGTGAAATATATGTCCACATAAAGATGTATACACAAAATTTTTGTAGTGGCATTACTTATGATAGTCAAACATTGGAACAATCCATCAACTGATGAATGTATACATATAATGTGGTATATCTACACAATGGAATATTATTTCGGCATAACAGGCAATGAAGTACTGCTATATGCTGCAACAGGAGTGGACCTAAAGAAAATCGTGTTAAGTGAAAGAAGCTGGGCACAAAAGACCATGTGGTGTATAATTTTATTTATATGAACATTTTAAGAAAGGTTAAAGTATAGAAACAAAAAAAATCAGTGGTTGTGTGGAAGTGAGAGTAGGAGGGAGGGCATAAGGGAAACCTTTGGGATGATGGAAATATTTGTAGTAATGGTTGCATAATTCTGTAAATTTATTAAAAATCATTGAACTGACACTTAAAATTTTATGATATGTAAAGCATGCCTAATAGTGCTTTTAAACATTGCTAAGGACTTGAAACATATAGGAGCAGCTTCTTCAAGTTCCTAGAATTTCTTAGGTCTAAAAATAACACTGAAATTCCATGTTTGTGGTTTGAGGGCAGGTATCAATATTAAGAAGTGCATTGTATATGTGATCTGCAAACTGGGTGTAGGTGTGTTACAGAGTAAAGAAGGAGTTATAATTTTGCTCTGTGAAAATAAAAACAAGTCAGAGTAAATGGGCAGAAAGTGAAAAAAAGTGCACATTTATCATTATTATTAAATTGGCTGTTTAGTTTCAGTCTATCCCTGGGCAAGAACATATTCATAGTCTTGTTTTGTTTCTTAAATTCCACGTATGATTGAAATCATATGATATTTGTCTTTCTCTGAGTGATTTGACTGAGTATAATACACTCTAGCTCCTTCCACGTCATTGAAAATGGCAAGATTTCATTCTTTTTGAAGGCTGGGTAGTATTCCATTGTATATATACACCACATATTCTTTAAATTTTTTTTTTAACATTTATTAATTTTTGAGAGAGAGCGACGAAGACAGAGTGCAAGGGGCAGAGAGAGAGGGAGACACAGAATCTGAAGCAGAGTCCAGGCTCTGGGCTGTCAGCACAGAGCCTGACGCAGGGCTTGAACTCACGAACTGATACACCACATATTCTTTATCCATTCATCAGTCTGTGGACATTGGGCTCTTTCCATAATTTGGCTATTGTTGATAGTGCTGCTATAAACATTGGGTGCATGTGCCCCTTTGAATCAGAATTTTTGTATCCTTTGGGCAAATACCTAGTGCAATTGCTGCATCATAGGGTAGTTCTATCTTTCACTTTTTGAGGAACCTCCATACTGTTTTCTAGAGAGGCTACACTGGTTTGCATTTGCACCAACAGTATAAGAGGGTTTACCTTTCTCCACATGCTTGCCAACATTTGTTGTTTCCTGTGTTATTAATTTTAGCCATTCTGAAAGGTGTGAGGTAATACCTCACCTCAGTTTTGTAGATTTGATTTGTATTTCCCTGATGGAGTGATGCTGAGCATCTTTTCATTTGTCTATTGCCATTTGTACATTCTTTGGAAAAATGTCTGTTAATGTCTTCTGCCTATTTCTTCACTGGATTATTTGTTTTTGGGTATTGAGTTGGATAAGTTATTTATAGATTTTGGATACTAACCCTTTATCATATGATATATTTGCATATATCTTCTCCCGTTCCATTGGTTGCCTTTTATTTTTTATTTTTATTTAAAAAAAATTTTTTTTTCAACGTTTATTTATTTTGGGGACAGAGAGAGACAGAGCATGAATGGGGGAGGGGCAGAGAGAGAGGGAGACACAGAATCGGAAGCAGGCTCCAGGCTCCGAGCCATCAGCCCAGAGCCTGACGCGGGGCTCAAACTCACGGACCGCGAGATCGTGACCTGGCTGAAGTCGGACGCTTAACCGACTGCGCCACCCAGGCGCCCCCCGCTGGTTGCCTTTTAATTTTATTGATTGTTTCCTTTGCGGTATAGAAGCTTTTTATCTTGATGAAGTCCTAATAGTTCGTGTTTCCTTTTGTTTCCCTTACCTCCAGAGAGATGTCTAGTAAGAAGTTGCTGTGGCCAAGGTCCATGTGTTTGCTTCATGTCTTCTCCTGTAGGGTTTTGATGGTTTCCTGTATCACATTCAGATCTTTCATCTATTTTAAATTTATTTTTGTGTATGGTGTAATAAAGTGGTCCAGATTTGTTCTTCTGCATATTGCTTTTCATTTTCCCCACACCATTTGTTGAAGAGACTGTCTTTTTTTCCATTGGATATTCTTTCCTGCTTTGTTGAAGATTAGTTGACCATATACCTGTGGTTCAATTTCTGGGTTTTCTATTCTGTTCCATTGATCTTTGTGTCTGTTTTTGTGCCAGTATGATACCATCTTGATGACTACATCTTTATAATATAGCTTGAAGTCCATAATCGTGATGTCTCCAGCTTTTCTTTTCCTTTTCAAAATTGCTTGGACTACTAGGTATTTATCCAAAGGATATAAAAATGCTGATTCAAAGGAGCACATGCACTCCAATGTTTATAGCAGCACTATCAATAATAGCCAAATTTATGGAAAAAGCCTAAATGTCCATCAACTGATGAATGGATAAAGAAGTTGTGGTTTATATATATATACACAGTGGAATATTACTTGATGATCAAAAAGAATGAAATCTTGCCATTTGTAACAATGTGAATGGACCTAGAATGTATTATGCTAAGTGAAATAAGTCAATCAGAGAAAGATAATTATCATATGATTTCACTTATATGTGGAATTTAAGAAACAAAACAGATGAACATGAAGGAAGGGAAGGAAAAATAAGATAAAAACAGAGGGAGGCAAAACATTAGAGACTCTTGAATACAGAGAACAAACTGAAGGTTGATGGAGGGGTGTTTGATGGGGGCATGGGCTAAATGGGTGGTGGGCATTAAAGAGGGCACTTGTTAGGATGAGCAGTGGATATTATATGCAAGTGATGAATCACCGAATTCTAGACCTAAAACCGTTATTGCACTATATATTCACTAAATTGGATTTAAATAAAATTTTTTAAGAAAAGATTGCTTTGACTATTTGGGGTCTTTTGAGGTTCCATACAAATTTTAGGATTGTTTGTTCTAGCTCTTTGAAACATACTGGTGATATCTTGATAGGGATTTCATTAAATGTGTATATTGCTTTGGGTGGTATAGACATTTTAATAATATTTGTTCTTGTAACCAATGAGCATGGATGTCTTTCCATTTCTTTATGTCATTTAAAAAATAACTTCTTTATTTTTTAATTTATATCCAAGTTAGTGTATACTGCAACAATGATTTCAGGAGTAGATTCCTTAATGCCCTTTACCCATTTAGCCCATCCCCCCTCCCACAACCCCTCCACCAACCCTCTGTTTGTTCTCCATATTTAAGAGTTTCTTCTGTTTTGTCCCCCTCCCTGTTTTTATATTATTTTTGCTTCCCTTCCCTATTATTCATCTGTTCTGTGTCTCAAAGTCCTCATATAAGTGAAGTCATATGATATTTGTCTTTCTCTGATTTCACTTAGCATAATACCCTCTAGTTCCATCACATAGTTGCGAATGACATGATTTCATTCTTTTTGATTGCCGAATAATACTCCATTGTATATATATGCCACATCTTCTTTATCCATTCATCCATCAATGGACATTTGGGCTCTCTCCATACTTTGGCTATTGTTGATAACACTGCTATAAACATGGGGGTGCATGTGTACCTTCGAAACAGCACACCTTTATCCTGTGGATAAATGCCTAGTAGTGCAATTGCTGGGTCATAGGGTAGTTCTATTTTTAGTTTTTTGAGGAACCTCCAAACTGTTTTCCACAGTGGCTGCACCAGTTTGCATTCCCACCAGCGGTGCAAAAGAGATCTTCTTTCTTCACATCCTCGCCAACATCTTTTGTTGCCTGTGTTGTTATGTTAGCCATTTTGACAGGTATAAGGTGGTATCTCATTGTGGTTTTGATTTGTATTTCCCTGATTATGAGTAATATTGAGGCTTTTTCCATGTGTTGCTTGGCCATCTGGATGTCTTTTTTGGAGAAGTGTTTATTCATGTCTTTTGCCATTTCTTCACTGGATTATTTGTTTTTTTGGATGTTGAGTTTGTTAAGTTCCTTATACATTTTGGATACTAACCCTTGATCTGATATGTCATTTGCAAATATCTTCTCCCATTCTGTCAGTTGCCTTTTAGTTATGCTGATTGTTTCCTTTGCTGTGCAGAAGGTTTTTATTTTGATGAGGTCCCAATAGTTCATATTTGCTTTTGTTTCCCTTGCTGCTGGAGACGTGTTGAGTAAGAAGTTGCTGTGGCTAAGGTCAAAGACGTTTTTACCTGCTTTCTCCTCTAGGATTTTGATGGCTTCCTGTCTTACATTTAGATCTTTCATCCATTTTGAGTTTATTTTTGTGTATGGTGTAAGAAAGTGGTCCAGGTTCATTTTTCTACATGTCACTGTCCAGTTTTCCCAGCACCATTTGCTGAAGAGATGGTCTATTCCATTGAATATTTTTTCCTGCTTTGTCACAGATTAGTTGGCCATACTTTTGTGGGTCCATTTCTGGGTTCTGTATTCTGTTCCATTGAACTGAGTGTCTGTTTTTGTGTCAGTAACATACTGTCTTGATGATTACAGCTTTGTAATACAGCTTGAAGTCTGGGATTGTGATACCTCCAAGTTTGGTTTTCTTTTTCAAGATTGCTTTGGCTATTCAGAGTCTTTTCTGGTTTCATACAAATTTTGGGATTGTTGTTCTAGCTTGGTGAAGAATACTGGTGTTATTTTGGTAGGGATTGCATTGAATATGTAGAATGCTTTGGGTAGTATTGACATTTTAACAATACTTGTTCATCCTATCCAGGAGCATGGAATGTTTTTGCATTTTTTTGTGTCCTTTTCAATTTCTTTCATAAGCTTTCTACAGTTTTCAATGTATAGATTTTTCACCTCTTTGGTTAGATTTATTCTGGCATTTTATGGGTTTTGGTGCAATTTTAAATGGGATTGATTCCTTTATTTCTCTTTCTGTTGCTTCATTATTGGTATATAGGAATGCAATTGATTTCTGTGCATTGATTTTATATCCTGCGACTTTGCTGAATTCATGGATCACTTTTAGCAGTTTTTTGATGGAATCTTTTAGGTTTTCCATATAGAGTATCATGTTATTTGCGAAGAGCGAAAGTTTGACCTCCTTCTGGATGATTTGGATGCCTTTTATTTCTTTATGTTGTCTGATTGCTGAGGCTAAAACTTCCAATACTGTATTGAATAACAATGGCGAGAGTGGATGTCCCTGTCATGTTCCTGACCTTAGGGGGAAAGCTCTCAGTTTTTCCCCATTAAGGATGATATTAGCGTTGGGTCTTTCATATATGGCTTTTATTATCTTGAGGTATGATCCTTCTATCCCTACTTTCTCAGGGGTTTTTATCAAGAAAGGATGCTGTATTTTGTCAAATGCTTTCTCTGCATCTATTAAGAGGATCATGTGGTTCTTGTCCTTTCTTTTATTGATGTCATGATTCACACTAATTGTTTTGCATATATTGGACCAGCCCTGCATCCCAGGCATAAATCCCACTTGGCTGTGGTGAATAATTTTTTTAATGTATTGTTAGATCTGTTTGGCTACTATCTTGTTAAGGATTTTTGTATCCATGTTCAGCAGGGAAATTGGCCTGTCATTCTCCTTTTTAGTGGGGTCTTTGGTTTTGGAATCAAGGTAATACTGGCTTCATAGAAAGAATTTGGAAGTTTTCCTTCCATTTCTGTTTTTTTTGGAACAGCTTCAAAAGAATAGGTGTTAACTCTCCCTTAAATGTTTGGTAGAATTCCCCTGGCCCTGGACTTTTGGGGGGGGGGGGAGATTTTGATTACTGATTTGCTGGTTATGGGTCTGTTCAAATTTTCTGTCTCTTCCTGTTCCAGTTTTGGTAGTTTATATGTTTCTAGGAATTTGTCCATTTCTTCCAGATTGTCCAATTTATTGATGTATAATTGCTCATAATATTCTCTTATTATTGTTTTTATTTCTGCTGTGTTGGTTGTGATCTCTCTTTTTCAGTCTTGATTTTATTTATTTGGGTCCATTCCTTTTTCTTTTTGATCAAACTGGCTAAGAGGTTATCAATTTTGTTAATTCTTTCAAAGAACCAGATCCTGGTTTCATTGATCTGTTCTACTGGGTTTTTTTTTTTGGTTTTGATAGTATTGATTTCTGCTCTCATCTTTATTATGTCCTGTCTTCTACTGTTTTTGGGTTTTATTTGCTGTTCTTTTTCCAGATCTTTAAGGTGTAAGGTTAGATTGTGTATCTGAGACCTTTCTTCCTTCTTTAGGAAGGCCTGGCTTGCTATATACTTCCCTCTTATGACCGCCTTTGCTGCATCCCAGAGGTTTGGGGCTGTGGTGTTCTCATTTTCATTGACTTCCATATACTTTTTAATTTCCTCTTTAACCTCTTTGTTATCCCATTCATTCTTTAGTAGGATGTTCTTTAGTCTCCAAATATGTGTTATCTTTCCAAATTTTTTCTTGTGGTTGATTTCAAGTTTCATAGCGTTGTGTTCTGAAAATATACACGATATGATCTTGATCTTTTTGTACTTGTTGAGGACTGATTTGTGTCCCAGTATGTGATCTATTCTGGAGAACATTCCATGTGCACTGGAAAAGAATGTATAGGATGAAATGTTCTGCTGCTTTAGGATGAAATGTTCTGAATATACCTGTTAAGCCCATCTGGTGCAGTGTGTCATTCAAAGCCATTGTTTCCTTGTTGATTATCTGTTTAGATGATCTGTCCATTGTTGTAAGTGGGGTATTGAAGTCCTCTACTATTATGGCATTTTTATTAATGAGTTTCTTTATGGTTGTGATTGATTTATATATTTGGGTCCTTCACATTTGGAGTATAAATGTTTACAGTTGTTAGGTCTTCTTGGTGGATAGACCCCTTAATTATGATATGGTGCCCTTCTTCATCTCTTGTTACAGTCTTTATTTTGAAGTCTAGACTGTATGATATAAGTATGGCTATTTCAGCTTTCTTTTGTCAAGCATTAGCATGATAGATGGTTCTTCATCCCCTTACTTTCAATCTGAAGGTGTCTTTAGGTCTAAAATGGGTCTCTTATAAACAGCATATAGATGGATCTTGTTTTCTTATCCATTCTGTTACCCTATGTCTTTTGACTGGAGAATTTAGTCTGATGATGTTTAGAATGAGTACTGAGTGATATGAATTTACTACCATTATGTTGCCTGTAGAGTTGGAGTTTCTGGTGATGTCCTCTGGTCCTTTCTAGTCTTTGTTGCTTTTGGTCTTTTTTTTTTTCCCGTCTTTTCTCCCCCTCAGAGAGTCCCCCTTAAAATTTCTTGCAGGGCTGGTTTAGTGGTCATGAACTCCTTTAGTTTTTGTTTGTCTGGGAAACTTTGTCTCCTATTTTGAATGACAGCCTTGCTGAATAGAGAATTCTTGGCTGCATATTTTTCCAATTCAGCACATTGAATATATCCTGCCACTCAACTTTCTGTTCTGCCAGGTATCTGTGGATAGGTCTGCTGCAAACCTGATCTGTCTTCCCTTGTAGGTTAAGGACTTTTTCCCCTTGCTGCTTTCATGATTCTTTCCTTGCCTGAGTATTTTGTGAATTTGACTATGATATGCCTTGTTGATTGTCGGTTTTTGTTGAATCTAGTGGGAGTCCTCTGTACTTCCTGGATTTGATGTCTATGTCTTTCCCCAGGCTAGGAAATTTCTGCTATGATTTGCTCACATAACTCTTCTACTCCTTTTCCTCTCTCTTCCTCTTCTGGGACCCCTATTATTCTGATGTTGCTTCTTTTTAATGAGTCACTGATTTCTCTAATTCTTAAATTGTGCTCTTTTGCCTTAGTCTCCCTCTTTTTTTCTGCTTTATTATTCTCCATAAGTTTGTCCTCTATATTGCTGATTCACTGCTCTGCCTCATCCATCCTTGCCACTGTGGCATCCATTCTAGATGGCAGCTCTGTTACAGAATTTTTTATTTCATCCTGACTAGCTTTTACTTCTTTTATATCCACACAAAGGAATTCCAATCTATTTTCAACCCCACCTTGTATTCTTTGTATCGTGATTCTAAATTATGGTTCAGACATTTTGCTTGTATCTGTGTTGATTAAGTCCCTGGCTGTCGTTTCCCCCGTTCTTACTTTTGGGATGAATTCCTTTGTTTTGTCATTTTGAAGGGAGAAAAAGATTTAATAAGTTAAAAAATAAATATTAAAAAATTGGAAACAACACACACACACACAAAAGAAATAAATGATGCTGATCCTAGGTGTGTTTTGGTCTGGTTGTTGAAAGGAGCTTGATAGAGTGGAGAAAAAAGGGAAAGATAAGAAAAGAATAAAAAGGAAAAAAGTAAAAGAAAGAAAAATGAAAACTTGAAAAACTGAATACAATGAAATAGAATAAAATGCATTGATGGAAGTAAAATAGTATTTGGGAAATATTACAAAATTAAAAAATATAATAGAAAAAATGAAAGAAAAATATTTTTAATAAAAGTTGAAAATCACAATAATTTTTTTATCTTTCTGTATTTAAGAATAAAAGAAAAAGAAAAAAAGAATAGATGGACCAATGAAGAGAATGAAATGTGGTGATTGAAATTGCATCACTTTCCCCTAGAAGTCCAACTATGAAGCACTTTATAGTTTGTAAACTAAGCAGGCAGAGAGACTCGTGGTGTTCCTGAAGAGCCCAGTTGGGTGGGGCTTAGTGTAATGCCTCCATTCTCCACTAGATGTCACTGCTTAGCTCACTGGGTGGAGTATTGTGGTGCTTGTAGGTGTGTATGTGCATGAGCATGAGGGGTGAAAATGATGTCACCCAGCTACCCAGTCTCTAGCCTCAGGACTCTGTTCTCCCCAGCTGGCAATCATGGACCCCTCTTTTGTCTCCAGTCTCCATCCACTCCCTGCTTTTACACTGCCTGTGACCAAGCCATCAGGTTGTCAGGCAGCACCTCCCTCCTGTGTTTTATCTCAGATGTGGCTGTGTTTCCTAGTCCCTCACTTCTGAGGGACTGCGGCTTTGACCCACTCAAACCATCTGGTGGAGTGTCTCACTAAGCAATGACCGGGTGCCCATCTGCCCCCAGGATCATCCATGGGACCATATTGCTGCCAATGCCTAGAGACTGGGTGCCAGCCCGCCCCAGAAAAAATTCACACGATTGTGTAGCAGCAGCAGCAGCAGCAGCAGCAGCAGGGATTAGGTAAATCACAACACACATCTGGCACTAAGCTTCCCCCTTAATGTCTTTGTTCCAACACCAGTGAATGTGGTCTTTTGGGACCTTTGCCTGTGGGTGACCACGCAGCCTGTACCAAATGTCTTCCCAGCAGGGGAACCGCCACTCCTTTGTGGCCCGAGGACCCCTTGGACCTCAATCTCTGGTTTTGGGGATTCTCCCTTCCCACCAGAGAACCACCAGCTATCGAGCGGTGGAGTTTCAGACTCTGCACTCCCTCTGTTTATAGAGTCTTAATGGAATTTAAACCCTCTCCTTTCTCCTTTCTCCCTTTTCTTGCTCAGTCTCTTGTGTACTATTTCTTTTCTCCCCAGCTGCTTTCAGGCAAGGGGGATGCTTTTCCTTATTCTCCCCCCGACAACCACCCCCCCCGGCTGTCTCCATCCTCTCTCCGCAAGCAAAAGCAGCTCCCTGTTCTCCGCAGCTTCTCTCTCCCCGTTTCACTTCTCCATACTACATACCTGCTGAGTTCTGTGGTTCAGGTTGTACAGATTGTTGTGTTAATCTTCAAATCAGTTTTCTAGGTGTGCAGGATGGTTTAATGTTGATATGGCTGTATTTCAAGGATGAGAGATGCAAAAAAACCTTCCATGCTCTTCCACCATCTTGGCCCCTCCTCTCTATGTCCTTTTCAATTGCTTTCATAAATATTCTATAGTTTTCAGGTACAGATCTTTTATCTCTTTGGTTAGTTAGGTTTATTCCTAAATATCTTCTGGTTTTTGGTGCAATTGTAAATGGGATTGATTTCTTGATTTCTCTTTTTGCTGATTCATTATTGGTGTATAGAAATGCAATAGATTTCTGTATATTGATTATGTATCCTGGATTTTACTGAATTCTTGTATCACTTCTAGCAGTTTTTTCATATTCTTCTCAAACTGTTCCAAAAAATAGAAACAGAAGGAAGACTTCCAAATTCATTTTACAAGGCCAGCATTACATTGACTCCAAAACCAGACAAAGACCCCACTAAAATGGAGAATTACAGACCAATATCCCTGATGAACATGGATACAAAAATTCTCAACAAGATACTAGCAAATTGAATCCGACAGTACATTAAAAGAATTATTCACCATGATCAAGAGGGATTTATTCCTGGTCCATAGGGATGGTTCAATATTCACAAATCAAAGTGATATACCCCAGTAATAAGAGAAAGGATAAGAACCATATGAGCCTCTCAACAGATGCAGAAAAAGCATTTGACAAAGTCCAGCATCCATTCTTGATAAAAACGTTCAACAAGTTAGGGGTAGAGGGAACATACTTCATTATCATGGAGGTGATATATGAACAACCCACAGCTTATATCATCTTTAATGTAAAAAAACTGACAGATTTTCCTCTAAGCTCAGGATCAAAACAGGGATGTCCACTCTCACTATTGTTATTTAACATATTATTGGAAGTCCTCATCTCAGCAATCAGACAACAACAAAAAAAGAATAAAAGGCATCGAAATCAGCAAGAAAGAAGTGCAAACTTTCACTATTTGCAGACATGATTCTCTATGTAGAAAACCTAAAAAAATTCTACCTCAAGTAATTTTTAAAAATAGACTGTTTTTGGAGCATTTTTAGGTTCACAGTGAAATTGAAGAAAAAGGACAGGGAGTTCCTATATTCATTTGGGTGGGATACCAAAGAGCCAATTTTTGGGTTGTGTAAACAATATTTTAAAATTTTTATTTCCAGTGTAGTTAACATATAGTATTATATTAGTGTCAAGTGTATAATACAGTGATTGAACAATTCTATACATTACTCAGTGCTCATCTCGATAAATATACTATTAATCCCCTTCATCTATTTTACCCATCCCGCATCCACCTCCCTTCTGATAACCATCAGTTTGTTCTCTGTAGTGAAGAGTCTGTTTTTGGTTTATCTTTTTTTTTGTTGTTGTTCATTTGTTTTGTTTCTTAAATTCCACATAGGAATTTAAGAGTGAAATCACATGATATTTGTCTTTCTCTGACTGGCTTATTTCACTTAGCATTATGTCCTGTAGATCCATTCATGTTGTTGAAAATGGCAAGATTTCATTCTTTTTTATAACTGAGTAATATTCTATGGTATAAATATATCACATCTTTATCCACTCATCTGTTGATGGATACTTGGGCTGTTTCCATAATTTGGCTATTGTAAGTAGTGCTGCAATAAACATAGGGGGCATGTATCTTTTCAAATTAATATTTTCACATTCTTTGGGTAAATACCTAGCAGTGGATTCTCATGAATCATGAAGTAATTCTATTTTTAATTTTTTGAAGAACTTCCCTACTGTGTCCCACAGTGGCTGCACCAGTTTGCATTCCCACCAACGGTGCATGAGTATTCCTTTTTCTCCGTGTGCACGCCAACACTTGTTTATTGTGTTTTTTATTTTATTTTACTTTTTAAGAATGTTTATTTATTTTGAGACACAAAGATAGAGACAGAGAGAGAGAGAGAGAGAGAGAGAGAGAGAGAGAGAGAATGAGCAGGGGAGGGGCAGGGATACAGGGAGAGAGAGAGAATCCCAAGCAGTCTTTGCACTGCCAGTGCAGAGCCCAATGTGGGGCTCAAACCCACAAACCATGAAATCATGACCTGAACCAAAACCAAGAGTCAGACATTGAACCCACAGCCACACTGGCACTCCTGTGGTTTTGATTTTAGCCGTTCCAACAGGTGTGAGGTGATATCTCATTGTGATTTTGATTTACATTTCAATGATAATGAGTGATTTTGAGCATCTTTTCATGTGTCTGTTTGCTATCTGGATGTCTTCTTGGGAGCAATGTCTGTTCATGTCTTCTGTCCATTTTTTAATTACATTTTTTTTTGGTGTTGAGTTTTATAAATTCTTTATATTTTGGATACGAAGCCTTGATTGGATATGCCATTTGCAAATATCTTCTCCCATTCAGTAGTTGTCTGTCTTTTAGTTTTGTTGACTGTTTATTGTGCAGAAGTTTTTATTTTGATGTAGTCCCAATAGTTTTTTGTTTTGTTTTGTTTTTGTTTCCCTTGCCTCTGGAGACATATCTAGCAAAATGTTACCATGGTCAATGTCAGAGAAATTACTGCCTGTGCTCTCTTCTAGAGTTTTTATGGTTTCAGGTTTGACATTTAAATCTTTGATCCATTTTGAGTTTATTTTTGTGTATGGTGTGAGAAAGTGGTCTGGTTTCATTCTTTTGCATATAGCTGCCCCGTTTCTCCAACACTGTTTGTTTTTCTCATTGCATATTCTTGTCTCCTTTGTCAAAGATTAATTGACCATAAGTGTTTATTTATGGGCTTTCTATTCTGTCCCATTGATCACTGTTTTTTGTGCCAGTACCATACTGTTTTGATTACTAGAGCTTTGTAGTGTATCTTGAAATCTGTGACTTGATACCTCTAGTTTTGTCCCTTTTTTTTGAGACTGCTTTGGCTTTTTTGTGGTTCCATAATAAGTTAAGATTATTTGTTCTAGTTCTGTGAAAAATGTGTTGGTATTTTGATAAGGATTGCATTAAGTCTGGAGATTACTTTGGGTAGTATAGACATTTTAACAATATTTGTTTTTCCAGTTCATGAGCATGAAATACCTTTCCATTTATTTGTGTCATCTTCAATTTCTTTCATCAGTGTTTTATAGTTTTCAGAGCACAGGTGTTTCATCTCCTAGGTTAAGTTTATTCCTAAGTATTTTATTATTTTTGGTTTGATTGTAAATGGGATTGTTTTCTTGCTTTCCCTTTATGCTATTTCACTGTTATGGTATAGAAATACAACTGTACATGGATTTTGTATCCTATGTCCTTACTGAATTCATTTATCATTTCTAGTCGTGTTTTGGTAGAGTCTTTAGGGTTTTCTATATATAGTATCATGTCATCTTCAAATAGTGAAAATTTTACTTCTTACTTACCATTTATTTCTTTTTTTGTTCTGATTACTATGGCTAGGACTTCCAGAACTATTTTCAATAAAAGTGGTGACAAGGAACATCCTTGTCTTGTTCCTGATCTTAGGAGAAATGCTCTCAGTGTTTTGCCATTGAGCATGATGTTCACTGTGGGTTTTTTATGTATGGCCTTTATAATGTTGAGGTATGTTCCTTTTAAACCTACATTGTTGAGGGTTTTTTTAAGTCATGAATGGATATTGTACTTTGTCAAATGCTTTTTCTGCATCTACTGAAATAATCTTGTTTTTTTTTTAAATCCTTTCTCTTATTGGTGTATCATGTTGAACATTTCTATAACAATTTTTTTAATATTTATTTTTGAGAGGGAGAAAGGCAGACTGCAAGTGGGGGAGGAGCAGAGAGAGAGGGAGACACAGAATCCAAAACAGGCTCCAGGCTCTGAGCTGTCAGCACAGAGCCCGATGCGGTGCTCAAACCCACAACCTGTGAGATCATGACCTGAGCAGAAGTTGGACGCGTAATTGACTGAGCCACCCAGGCACCCCAAACAATTGTCTTTTAAATGAAAGACAGTATGTTGCTAGTATTGTGTAAAAAGATAATAAGGGTTTAGGAGGAAGGGTGCTCAGTAAACTTTGAAGATTTAGTTTTAACATACATACATGAAAGAAACAAGCTTAATTCTTACAAAGGGCTATAATAGTATGCACGATTAAATAGATTTTGATTGTTTTTCTCAATCCTAACCATCAGAATCTTTTAGATTAAAATTTTATAAACATTTTTTCATTAAAATAGTATTACATGTTTACTTAGTAAAGTAAAAAAAGTCTTTGCCAACTCTCTAACTTACCAGTAATTATTAGCAGTTTGTATATCCTTTCTGCCATTTTAATGCAGAAACAAAGGTATTTATAATGTGTATGTGTATTTACTATAATCAGAGCTTTTACCATACAGTATATATTGTTCTGCCTACTCTTTTTACTTGATTTATTTTGCATCACTATAACATCACTCACATCACATCACTATAAAGAGCTTCACCTCAATTTAAATGTTCAACAATAGGCAGGTAAGTGAAAAAAGAGATAAAGGCTTCATTCTGAGTTTGAAAAGCTAAGTCAGAAATTAAGAGGGTCTTAATTTGTTTGTTTAATTGTCTAAGTTTTCTATTTCCCCTGCTAGAATTTGAGTTCCCTGAGGAGTTCTATGGAGTTGCCGTTTTGTTTAATGTTGTATCTGTATCATCTAAAATGATAACCATCACAGCACCTAACACTTATTGAATGCTTACTTTTTGTGTTTCATAAATTTTCTCTGATTAAATGCTTAAAACAACTCTATGAAGTAGATACTACCAGTATTTTCATTTTATAAATGAGTAGACTAAGACTCAGAGAAGTTGGGTTACTTGTCCTAAATCACACACTGTTAAGAGGTGGAGCCATGATTTCAGCTGAGGCAGTCTGATGCTTTTAACCACTGGGCTAGACTTTGAGCTAAAGAGTACAAGGTCAAGAGGAGACATGCCTGGATTTAAAGAAGGAAAGCTTATATTACCTTCAGATTTTGAACTTCTGGCTAGATGCAGAAAGAAGACGCAGCTTTGGATTGTTGTGCTTGTGGGAGGAGTGAGTACTTTTCTGTTGTGAGTATGTGTATATGTGGGATGGGTGTATTATAATAGGTGTGTGTGGTCTGGCATAGAGTGCACTGGACTTCTGTGGTTTTTATCTGCTCAGCACACCTTCCTTTCTTCTTTTGGTAGTAGATTGAAGATTCTTCTTCCCTGCTCCAATCAGAAAAAGCTGTCTTTCTTGCTTATTTTGGCCTATGAGAGCATTTTTCCTGGGATTCTAATAAAGTAGAAAAGAGAAGCCCTCTCTTTCTTCTCCTACATAAGTGTATTTGAATTGGCACTTCAGCCTAGAATTCAATAAAGACAAGAAAGATTCTTTTTTCTTTTCTTTTTTTTTTTTTAATTTTTTTTCCCAATGTTTATTTATTTTTGGGACAGAGAGAGACAGAGCATGAACGGGGGAGGGGTAGAGAGAGAGGGAGACACAGAATCGGAAACAGACTCCAGGCTCCGAGCCATCAGCCCAGAGCCTTAGGCGGGGCTCGAACTCCCGGACCGCGAGATCGTGACCTGGCTGAAGTCGGACGCTTAACCGACTGCGCCACCCAGGCACCCCCGAAAGATTCTTTTTTTCAAGATTGATTGAACACAGTTATGGAATAAAATTAGATACAATTAATAGAATTAATTTAAAAAAACTTTATGAATTAAACTACAATAATTATGCTGGCTTTAATTTCCAGAATAATTTAAAGTATTAGGAAAAACAATCCTTATAGAAGGGAGGCAGAAGAAGTTTTATATACACAGAGCAAGGTTCACAATGCTGGCCTTAGATGATCAGAGTGATGTGACCACAAGTCAAGAAGTGCTGGCAGCCACAAGAAACTAGAAGAAGGAAGGAGTGGATTCTCCACTGGAATCTCTGGAGGGAATGCAGTTACGCCAACAATTTGTTTTAGGTCCAGTGATACTGATTTCAGATTTCTGGCCTCCAGAACTGCAGCGAATAAACTTCTATTGTTTTGAGCCACCAAATTTGTGGTCATTTGTGACAGTGGGCACAGAAAACTAATAGAATACTATTTCCTGGTACTTCCTATTTATCTCAAATTCCCCTGAATTTAAAATCTTTAATTTTTTTTAATGTTTATTTACTTTTGAGAGAAAGAGAGACAGAGACAGAGGCATGAGCAGGGCAGGGGCAGAGATGGAGACACAGAATCTGAAGCAGGCTCCAGGCTCTGAGCTGCCAGCACAGAGACTGACGTGGGGCTCAAACTCACAACTGAGATCATGACCTGAGGTGAAGTCAGATGCTTAACCAACTAAGCCACCCAAGCACCCCTGAATTCAAAATCTCTATAAGTAGTATTACCAAGGTGCCTTTAATGTTCTCTAAAGATGTTTTGCAAAATGTTGGCTGCCTGCTCTATTTGTTCACTCACATGACAGTGCATGTCTTTTCCTTCTTTCTGACCTTCTTTCTCTCCTTCCCCTCTCTCTTATCTAAGTAGTTTTTGTTCTGGCCATCTGATATTTTATTTTGGTCTATTTCTTTGTTGTCTGTCCTTCTGGGATACTCAGGAAAGTGTTACTCTTATCCGTTTGGTAAAAGAATAACCTTGTTATTGGAGCTAAACCAGTGTGGATTTCCCCAATAAGAAATGTGAGCATCCCCCATGGCTGCAAAGTCCTGGTGGGTCCTGTTTCATCATTTTATGCTTATTACCATATAAGGTACGCTTTCTTCTTGGTATGTCTTAAAATATTTTTACATACTTAGAAATGTCAAAAGAAAATTCAGAGAGCTTTGCTTGATATGAATATTTTATTGAGCGAGAAGCTGACTGCTAACAGTGATTGGAGCTGGGCTTTCGGTAGTTACTGCAGTGAGTACAGTAAGTATATTGTTTTGTGATTGGTTACTAAAAACTCACTCCTTTTCATTGCATAATGAACTTGTTTATAGCTGATTGTCTAGGAAGCTGTAAGGTCATGCCATAAAGACATGAAGAAAGCTTAAGTTTGTTTCAGGTCAGAGCATTTCAGGTAAGTCAGGACAGTTTAAGTTTTTTTGCATGACTATGAGTGTTTGGTCTAGTGGTATATTCAAACAGAATATTTTGGTTTTTCTTTAATAGAGATAAATGTGGGCATATAGGATCAAAGTACCTAGGATTAAATCTCAGCTCTTACTCTTCTTAACTGTGTGACATTTTGTAAATTCAAGTGCTTGCTCTAATTGACGAAGCCTTGGAAGTTCTCATATGTGAAGTGGGGATAGCTGTAAGGTTGTTGTAAGAACTAAAGGATCTAGTATATGCCAAGCACTTAGAACACTATCTGGCACATAGCAAATGCTTGACAAATGTTGCTCCTATCATTGTTGTCATCATCGTCATTATCATCCCCATCATCAAGATCAATGTCAGCATTTAGTGTGAGGACTGCACTGTCGCATCTGTGTCTCTGTCAGAGTAGGGCCATCTCCTGGCCTTGCCACCTCTTTAACCTGGCTCCCCTTGTTGTAAGTGGCAAACCCTAGGTGGGACATATGTTTCTATTTATACTTGACCAGGAAGAATTAATAAAATGCTTTCAGTTTGAGGTGTGTCTCATTTTTTATGAGTGATATTGTCTGCCAGAAGCAATAATTTAGTTGAATTAATTTAAATACTACTTTACTTTCTCAGCATCATTTTGTAGTATAGAGGTTCAGGTAAGATTTCTGTGTGTGTGTGTGTGTGTGGTCAACCACCTTTGAAATTGAGGAATGACTATAGTTTTGTTATATTCATTAATTTCTTCATTCATTCAGTGTAGATATACTGAATTTCTACTGAGTATTCAACCCTGTGTTGAGTTTTAGGGACATAGGAATGAATGAGACACACATGGTTCCTTCCCCATGGAGTTTACAATAGAGTGAATACAGAATAAAAAAAATAAGCTATAGTAAATAGTAATTTGAGACAGGTACCATAAAGGCCACAAACAAGATCCTGAGAGGGTTGGGACTTCTGGGTGGCTCAGTCGGTTAAGCATCCAACTTTCGCTCAGGTCATGATTTCACGGCTCATGGGTTTGAGTCCCGTGTTGGGCTCTGTGCTGACAGATTGGAGGCTGGAGCCTATTTTGGATTCTGTGCTTCCCTCTCTCTCTGCCCCTCCCCTGCTCGCCCTCTGTCTCCCTCTCTCAAAAATAAATAAACATTAAAATAAAAATTCTGAGAGGGAGATGGAGAGCAGCAAGGTTACATAGGGCAGGATGGGTGCTGGGATATCCAGGAAATGTTTTCTGAGGTGTGGACATCAAAAGAGAAATTGGTAGGATAAGAATGAGTTTGACATGAGAAGAGCTGCAGAAAGAACATTCTAGGCAGAGGCTCTAGCATAAATTTATGTATTATAAGAAGAAAAAAATTACCAGGGTGTCAAGAGGCAAGTGGGCAAGGGAAAGAGCTTTGGAAGATGGTATTGTAGGGATGGGCAGACGCTAGATCATGCACGTATTGACAACTCGTGATTCTTGTTAGTAAATACTATTTATCTAAGATGTATGCAGGTAGCATTAGTATATACAGCTATCATAACATATAGCTATCTGTGTTTCCAAATCAATTTGATTTTGCTCTGATACCAAAGTTGTTTCATTGTTTAAATAACTCTGCCTTGATTGGTATCACTATTAGCCATTAATGTAAATAGAAGTGTTTTGAATTTTGATTGGGACAGTTTGTTAAATCAGACTGATTTCAAAATTAACTTAAATAGTTTGAGTTATGTAACATTTTCAAGGAAATAAGTTTTATTACTTTGAAATTCACAAAGCATCCCAAACTAGACTAAGAAAATGCTACCAAGTAGAGATCCTTTAGGACCTACTTTAATGGTTGATAAGGTGATTTTAATGAGCATAGCAAGTATTTATAATTTTATATTTATATGTATAATTTATAATGTTTCTTCAATTGTTGAAATTTTTATTCCCTGGTAGATTGAGCACATCCATTTCAATTTTATTTATATTATTTTCTTGACAAGATCGTTTTTAGATGATAGAAATATTGAAATTACTTCAATTTGTTATTAATGGAGTACCAGTAATGGAGTTTTATATTTTTCTAACATCTTAATATTTAAATGTGTTCAAGGCATACAACATTAAGTAAATTTGCTTAAGAACTGAAGTTGAGCAGAACTGCAGAGCATCTATAAGCTTGCTTATTATTCTGTTATTACCATTAGTAGGCATTTATCTTTTTTTATCTAAACATTTTTTAATTGAAGTATAGTTGACATACAATGTTATGATAGTTTCAGGTGTACAGCATAGTGATTTGACAATTTTACACATTATACTATGTTCACCACGGTAAGTGTAGTTAACCATGTCACCATACAATGTTATTACAATCTTATTGACTATATTCCTTATGCTCTATTTTTTATCCCATGATTTTTTTAAAGTTTTATTTATTTATTTTGAGAGAGGAGGAGGGACAGAGAGTGAAGGAGAGAGAGAATCTCAAGCAGGCTCTGTGCTGTCAGCACAGAGCCCAACACAAGGCCTGAACTTATGAATCCAAGAAATCATGACCTGAGCCAAAACCGAGTCAGATGCTTAACTGACTGAGCCACCCAGGTGCCTCATTATCCCCATGATTTTTTAAATTTTATTTTTTTAACTTATATCCAAATTAGTTAGCATATAGTGAAACAATGATTTCAGGAGTAGATTCCTTAGTGCCCCTTACCCATTTAGCCCATCCCCCCTCTCACAACCCCTCCAGTAACCCTCTGTTTGTTCTCCATATTTGAGTCTCCTATGTTTTGTCCCCTTCCCTGTTTTTATATTACTTTTGCTTCCCTTTCCTTATGTTCATCTGTTCTGTGTCTTAAAGTCCTCATATAAATGAAGGCATATGATATTTGTCTTTCTCTGACTAATTTTGCTTAGCATAATACCCTCTAGTTCCATCCATGTAGTTGCAAATGTCAAGATTTCATTATTTTTGACTGCCGAGTAATACTCCATTGTGTGTATATATATATATATATATATATACCACATCTTCTTTATCCATTCATCCTTCGATGGACATTTGGGCTTTTTCCATACTTTGGCTATTGTTGATAACACTGCTATAAACATGGGGTTCATGTGTCTCTTCAAAACAGCACACCTGTATCTCTTGGATAAATATCTAGTAGTGCAACTGCTGGGTCATAGGGTAGTTCTATTTTCAGTTTTTTGAGGAACCTCCATACTGTTTTCCAGAGTGGCTGCACCAGCTTGCATCCCCACCAACAATGCAAAAGAGATTCTCTTTTTCCGTATCCTCGCCAACATCTTTTATTGCCTGGGTTGTTAATGTTAGCCATTCTAACAGGTGTAAGGTGGTGTCTCATTGTGGTTTTGATTTGTATTTCCCTGATGGTGAGTGATGTGGAGCATTTTGTCAGGTGTCGGTTGGCCATCTGGATGTGTTCTTTGGAGAAATGCCTATTCATGTCTTTTGTCCATTTCTTCACTGGATTATTTGTTTTTTGGGTGTTGAGTTTGGTAGGTTCTTTATAGATTTTGGATACTAACCCTTTATCTGATATGTGGTTTGCAAATATTTTCTTCCATTCCATTGGTTGCCTTTTAGTTTTGATGATTGTTTCCTTTGCTGTGCAGAAGCTTTTTATTTTGATGAGGTCCCAGTAGTTCATTTGTGTATCCTCATGATTAAAAAAAAATTTTATTTATTTATTTTGAGAGAGACAGAGAGAGAGAGGGAGTGCATGAGTGCACGTGCACATGAGTGGGGGAGGGGCAGAGAGAGAGGGAGAGAGAAAATCCCAAGCAGGCTCCATGCTATCAGCGCAGAGCCTGACACAGGGCTCAAACTGATGAAACATGAGATCATGACCTGAGCCAAAACCAAGAATTGATTGCTTAATCAATTGATCTACCCAGGCACCCCCATCCCTGTGACTTTTATTTTTATTCATTCATCTATTTTTACTTTAGAGAGAGACAGAGAGAGAGTGAGCATGTGTGAGCAGGGGAGAGTGGCAGAGGGAGAGAGATAACCTTAAGCAGAATCTTAAGCTCCACACACTGTGTGGAGCCTGTCGCAGGGCTCCATCCACAACCCTGGGATCATGACCTGAGCCGAAATCATATGACTTTTATTTTATAACTGGATGTTTGTACCTCTTAATCCCCTTCACCTATTTCACTCACCCTCCCATCTCTTCCCCTCAGGCAACCACCAGTTTATTCTCTGTATTTAATGAGTCTTGCTTCTCTTTTGGTTCGTTGGTTTGTTTGTTCATTTGTTTTGCTTTTTTAGATTACACATATAGGTGAAATGATATGGTATTTTTCTTTCTTTGTCTGACTTATTTTGCTTAGCATAATACCCTCTAGGTCCATCCATGTTGTTGCAGATGGTGATGGGATGAGTAATATTCCATTCCACATCCCTATCTATTAATCTATCAATTGGACACAAGTTGCTTTTGTATCTTGGCAATTGTAAATAATGCTGTAATAAACATAAGGGTGCATATATATTTTCAAATCAGTGTTTTTGTTTTCTTTGGATTAATACTCAGTAGTGGAATTTACTGGATCGTATGGATTTCTATTTTTAATTTTTTAAGGAATCTTCATCTTAGTAGACTTTTTTTTGTTTTTGTTTGTTTTATTTAAGTTCCAGTTAGCATACAGTGTAATACAAGTTTCAGGTGTACAATGTAGTGATTCGGCACTTCATACAGCCAGAGATCTAAGCGAAATAGATGTAAGTAACATGCCTGATGGGGAATTTAAAGCCGCAATCATAAGGATACTCACTGGACTTGAGAAAAGAATAGAAGACATCAGTGAGATCCTTACCACAGAGATAAAAGAACGAAAAAGGGCATTTCTTATTTAACAACCATTCATGAAACTGTGGCAGACTAACTTTTTTTGCAGGTAGCCCCTTTGTATTTCTTGACACACATCTAGATAAACGGAAACAATACTTGTGTTCTCTTTATAACCTTCAACCCAAACAGCAGTTTAGTTTCTGTCTGAACACTGTAAGTGTTAGGGATCAACCCCTGAATGATTTTGTTCCTTGTCTGGACCATGTTAATATTAGAAACTTTTTAAAATGTTGATATGAAATTTTTCTCTGTAGCTTTTGTTCATTAATTTCAGTTTGACTTCAGGAGCTATATAGACCAAATCTATTGCCCTTCTCCATGAGAGAAGATGCATCTACATCTGTACCCGCATCTGCATCCACAGCTACCTCCGCATCTATCTCCGCACTTGAATCACAGTCGATGTCCATGTCTGTGTATCTGCATCTCTGTTTGTAGAGTCCTCTAGGGGTTCCTCCAGTGCAGGTTATATATCTCTACTTCTTTCACTGGTTCCTACTCTAAACAATTTGTGCCTTCATAGCCTATATTCTGGCTGAGGAGACAGATGCTAAATAATAAACATAATACACAAGTAAGGATTATATAATAGCTAAAAGTTATATGTGCTATAGAGAAAGTAAATAAAGTAAGATACTCTCTTATTGGGGATGGGAGTTCCCTTTTTTCTCCCTAGTTAAAATAAGAAATTATTTTATTTATTCTTTACATAAATATTTATATAAATTTATACAAACATTTATAATTATTTATAATTATTATGTAAAATGAGATTATTTTATTAATTATTTTCAGTAGGTTATTCTGCCATATTAAAAACCCCAGTAAATTGCCCAGCTACAGTCGTTACTATTCATGAATTCCTACAATGTAACAGATGTATGGTAGATATTATCATATTTAATTCTGATCCAATACAGAATTACAGAGTACTCACTATGTTCTAGAGAATGTGGTTAGCACTTCATGTAACATTATCTCACCTGGAAAATTGAATATATAATATAACCATTTTTCAGAGGAGAAAGTTGAAACTCTGTGAGGGTAGGTAAGTTGTTCAAGGTTTCACAGTCATAAGGGACAAAATAGGGACTCAAAACTGGAGTCAGTTTAGCTGAAGCTCACAGCCTTTTCTTGGACCCTGGACCACCTCCCAAATGTGTGACTCTTGTCTCTCTGTTACTCCCTGCCTCAACATAAGAAACTATTGATCTTTTCTTGAACAATAGTGGACTTATTTCATTAATACTGTTATTCATTCATTCACTCATTCATTCATCCAAAAAACATTGATTGTACTAGTATTTGGGTTTTCAAAGATAGAAAAGTTGTAGCTCACCCTGAAGGAACCAATGGTATGATGGGGAAACAGACATACAAAAATATACTTTTATAAAATCCAATCAGTTTTATAAAGAGGTATGCACACATGGCAAAACTCTGAGGCCCTTCTGACAAAACCTCTGAACTTAGGCAAGGCATATTTTGCTTTTTATCTGCAGTAAGAAATGTACTGTAGATCATGACCACTATGCATCTACACACATAAAATTGAAAAAAATTCTTTTCATAAAAATACTTTATGTTTAGTACAGACACTGTATTCTAACATTGCCTATTCTTTTTTATTCTCTTGAAATAAAACTTCTGGTCTTGATAGATTGTAAGATGTGACACTTTGGCTAAGTCTTAAGAGATGAATCAGATATTGCCAGGTGAAGTAGGGAAGGGTGTTCTTGGCAAAGGATGGCTTGTACAAAGGCCCCAAGGCAGGAAAGGTGATGTGGAGGGGAAGGTGGTGTGGAGGGAAAGGGGCTGAAGTTGAAATTGGGAAGATATATGGGCACCAGTTTGTGAAGTTTTTGAAGGGCCTATGGGTGAAGCTATAATAGTACCTTATTCTTTAGACCAGTGTTTCTCAAAGGTGAATGGACATCTGAATCACCTGGAGATCTTGTTAAGATGTAGATCTGATTCAGTAGACCTGGAGTAAGGATCTCAATTTCTGCATTTCTTTCTTTCTTTTTTTGTTTTCCCATTTTCTTTATTTCTTTTTTTTTTTAATTTTTTTCCTTCAACGTTTATTTATTTTTGGGACAGAGAGAGACAGAGCATGAACGGGGGAGGGGCAGAGAGAGAGGGAGACGCAGAATCGGAAGCAGGCTCCAGGCTCCGAGCCATCAGCCCAGAGCCTGACGCGGGGCTCGAACTCATGGACCGCGAGATCGTGACCTGGCTGAAGTCGGACGCTTAACCGACTGCGCCACCCAGGCGCCCCTCCATTTTCTTTATTTCTAACAAGGTTCCGGGTGATGCATTTTGGTTAGCAAGGCTCTGCAGCATGGAGTAGCTTTAAAGGTTTAATTAGAGCAGTTACATGGGTAGATGTTTCCTTTAAGAACATTATCGTAATGGCCAGGTGGAGGATGAGGGAGGGGCCTAGTCTGAAGGTTACTATAGTTGCATAAGTCAGAGCTGCTTCAGATCCTAATTAGAGTAATAGGACTGTGTTTGAGAAGAAAGGGAGAAACCGTAGAGAAATTTGTAAGATGTAATTCAAAGGTTTTGGTAATTAATTAGAGGCTGAGACAGAAGAACCAACAAGGATGGGCATTTGTTGCTGGAGAAACTGAGTGTTGCATTTTACCACTATAGAAAGGGAAGAATTCATGTTTGGACTTACACACACACACTCTCTCTCCTCTCTCTCTTTCCCTATCCCTCTTTCTCTTTCCCCTTCTCATGCACTCTCACTCTCTCACTTGCTCCCTCATTCCCTACAGAGTTGTGGAAGACAATTTGAATTTGAGCTAGCTTTAGGACTAGTGCTGGAGAGTGGATCTGGGAGTCATTAGCATACACATCATAGGTGATCCTGAAGAGGGAGAAGTGGCCAGGGATGTGTGGTATGAAGAGGATTAAGTCAAAGAGTTTTTCAGAGATGAGGGAGAGTCCCTCATTGAAGGTGGTGGAGTCAGGGACACAGAATGGAAGGGATTGGAGAATCAAGGAATTAAGTGGTTGGAGTCCAAGAAGCCATAGAGGAAGAATTTCAAGAAAGATAAATGAGCAAGTTGATAGACAGTGAGAGTTAATCAAGGGAATCACTTCTTTTCCTGAATGAGGCCACAGAGAGAGAAGACAAGAGTATCAAATAAAGAGCCCTGAGAAACGATTACATTTTCAGAATTATATACGACCTTAGGAAAGGCCTGGGAGGTCTGGATGTAACATATCAAGGAGAAAATGGACCCATGTGATTGACTGTAAGGTGCAAAAGAAAAGAAGGATTCAAATATATTGCCAATGTTGTGTGTCTGGGCACTTTAAGTCACACATGAACAGAATCAGAGAAGTTAGGAAAGGGAGCTATTTTTGATGCAATGGGGCAAAGAGATATTTTGGATATGCTTAAAAATGTCCTGTAGCTTTACCTGAAGTATGGCATTAGTTTGGGTGGAAAGTCAGGGTTTGGAATGTAAATTTTAAATACCATCCTTAGAGAATTGGTTGTAAGAACAGTGTTCCCTACAGTTCTGAAAAGTGAAGAGCACGTGTTTTAGACCTGGACTTAATTTATGTTGTCTCATTTAGAGAAGCCAAATTATATATTACATATTATTTTACTCATGTCATATCATATGCTTTGGTGTGTGATGTAATGCTGGTTTTATTGATGGCAAGGAAGAGCATGTGAAGAGGACAGTGATGAAAGTCCCAGGCAGAAGGTTATCCCAGGGAATTGGTGGCCAATTCATTTATAAAGAGCATGTCACCGGGGCTCAGTTGGTTAAGCATCTGACTCTTGATTTTGGCTGAGGTCATGATCTTATGGGTCATGAGTTTGAGCCCCGAGTCAGGCTCCATCAGGCTCTGCACTGACAGTGTGGAGCCTGCTTGGGATTCTCTTTCTCTCCCTCTCTCTCTGCACACCCCCGCCCACCCCCACTCGCATGCTCTTTCTCAAAAATAAATAAAAAATAACACTTAAAAAAAGAGCACATAACGAACTCTGCCACTCAATCTAAATGATTATTCTTAATCTGTCCACATACCAGTCTGGCTCCCTTCCAAGGCTTCAACACATGCAGTGTCACTCTTCAGATTAATAAAAGATGTTCTTTCTGGGTGTGTAAGTTACAAAATTGTGCCCTTTCTCCCAACTGTTGAACTCTAGTCCCTGGACATACCACTTGGTCACCATAACTTCCAGCTGGATTTTACCTTCTTTTTCCCCCCATGGCTTCTGGATGAAGTCTGCAGATTGCACAACTGTGTATAGCAGGCCTTCCCTTTTCCCCTTTCTCCCTGTCTCTCTGTTTCTCTCTCTCACTGTGTCTCCCTCCCTCGTCCCCTCCCTTTCCTTTTCTCTCTCCTCTCCTTGCCATTGGATGATAGTAAGATAAAAGAGTTGAGTTCAGGAAGCAACATTTTAATATTCTTATTTATTTACCCATATTATTTTTTTAATTGTGGTAAAATATACATAACACAAATTTACCATTTTAATGTGTACAGTTCAGTGGTTTTAAGTACGTTCACTTTGTTGTGCAATTATCACCACTGTCCATATTCAGAACTCATTTTATTTTGCAAAACTGACAGTCTGTACCCATTAAACAATAACTCCAAATTCTTCCTCTACCCCAGCTTCTGGAAACCACCATTCTACTCTTTGTCTCTGTGAATCTGACTACTCTAAGTACTTTGTAGAAGTGGAATCATACAATATTTGTCCTTTTGTGTCTGGCTTATTTCACTAAGCATATCTTCAAGATTCATCCATGTTGTAGCATGTATGAGAATTTCCTTTTTAAGACTGGATAATATTCCATTGAACATACCAAAATTTGTTTGTCCATTCATCTGTCTATGGACACTTGAGTTGCTTCTACTTTTTGGCCACTGTGAATAATGTTGGTCTAAATGTGAATGGACAAGTATTTGTCTGAGTCCCTGCTTTCAGTTCTTTTTGGATATATGTCCAGAAGTGGAATTGTTGGATCATATGGCATTTTTATATTTTTGAACATTGCTTCTTATTAATTGAAGTTTCTTGAAAAGCCTAGCCCTTAGCTTTGACACTTTTTTTTTTTTTTTGCAACAAAGGCATAATATACATGTAAGTCATGTACTGAGTAATCTGAATTTGGTTTTGTTTTCTTCACCTTCAACTATGCTCTGTCACATTCCTGCCTCTTAATAATATCTTGGGAGATTCTGGTAATTTTCCAGTCACTTTTTGTTACTAAAGACTAGCACAGCTCAAATAAATACTAGGTTTCCCCATTTCCCTATCCTTTCCTCATCCCCTAATTCAGGCTTCACTAAAGGCTCAGCAAGGAGTAGGGATTCTACTCTTCCATACACCTCCCTTTCTGTCTTCAGGTTCTAGCTCCCTATGGCTAGGAGGAGGGAAACCAACAAATGTTTTACTCCCTTTTCTACACATTCCCATAGTGAGTCCTTAACTTGGCTGCACCCTACAGTCTCTATGTTTAGCAGCCGCTGCAATTGATTAGGCCACTCCTCTGGCCCTGTTGTTGAAACTTTTTATGTTTATGATTCCTTGACCTTGTCCTTTGCCCCCAACTGAATCAAAGCTGTTTGCGTAACACACATCCTGTATATGTTGGCATGTGTGTATCTTCCCAAGTTTATCCCTGAGTCATTTTGCTGCATTCCCTGTCATCAAATGCCCTTGGTAACCCACATACTGACAGCCTCTTTGGGTGGGAATTTTGTGGATCTATTATACTTAGATTTTACTTTTTTCATTTTAGAGTGTAAGCTTACTTCCCGGTTGTTGAAGCACATCTCATTTCTAGATCTTAGGGTTGAGCACGAAGATGAACTTTGGTATAGATTCTGACTTTCCCCATAGCCTAGCCTACCTGTATTAAATAAATGCTGCATGCTCTTTGGGGCTCCTCCTAGTTCTACATTATTTGAGGATAAATACTATTGCCACTTCTAACACACATAAATATTGTATGGGTATATTTGATATCACATAGAGATTTTTGAATACTGAGTTTTTTACTTAGTATGAGTGTTTTTGCATGTTATTAAGAAACATGATCTCGAATGGGCATATTGCATTCTATTGTATTTATCACAATTTAGTTAACAATTTTATAGATTTGTTACCTTAATTATTTGTTTCCAGATAACACCTAATACTTATTCAGTACTTAGTATGTGTTAGTCACTTTTTAAATGCTCTGTATATATTAACTCATTTAATTCTCATAACACACCTTTGAGATCCACATTTCACAGGTGAGAAAACTGAGACAGGGAGGTTAATTACAACGTTACAAGGTTGTAACTGGAAGTTGGTCAGGTTGTAATTGGAACTCAGCTACTCGCTCTAGAACTTGTAGTCCTAGTCACTATCCTATTACTGTCTGATTCACTGTATAAGTGTCTTCATGGAAAAAAAAAATCTTTATCTGCATTTTTGATAGTTTCTACTGGGAAGATTCCTAGAGGTGGAATAACTAGGTCAAGAGTTATGAAGGCTTTCAATTTTTTTTTAAGAGAGAGAGAGACCACAAGCTGGGGAGAGGGGTAGAAGGGGAGAGGGAGAGAGAATCTTAAGCAGAGCATGGAGCCCAACACGGGGCTCGATCCCATGACCCTGGGATCATGACCTGAGCTGAAATCAAGAGTCGGACGCTCGACCTACTGAGCCACCCAGGCGCTCCGCTTTCAAACTTTTTAAGAATGCTGTCCAGTTACCCTCTGGAAAATTGATACCCATCCACATTTACACCAATAGTGGGAAGAGATTTCTTTACACTGGCTTCCACCAATGTTGTTTAATTTCTCTTCAATAACTTTGAATTTGGGGTCTCTCTGAATAGTTAAAAGAGTTGAGGGAAGCGGGGTTCTTCTAAAAAACAAGGTAAGTACAATTTTATGCAAATGTGGAGTCATTTGTATATATACCTCAGATTATATTATATCCTGTTTTATTGAACTACATGTAAATGACCAGATTCCTTATGTCATCACTACTAAATACGTGAGTGTGTACTAAGACTGCTTGTGCCCAAGACCTGGGGATCATTACTCCTGTCAAGAGTGCCTTTCAGAGATAGCCTTATTTTGACAACTGCTGTCATGGGTGATATTTATGGTATTTTCTCAAGCTTTTAGGCAGTTGGAAGTCCTTTTACATTAATAATCTTATACTACTCTTTGGCTTTAAAAAATGCAGCACAGTAAAACTGTATCCTGCTCACATGTTTTTTTTACTTTGCATTAGCTTTATGTAGTATGCAGAAAGTCTTACACTGTATCCATATCTCCAGGTAATAGCAAACTTTGGTAGCCTGGGTTTTATCTCTGGAACATAAATTCTCTATTACCATCCTGAATTCAAGGAACAATAAGGCTAGAGGGCAGAAATCCCAATTATTTTTTTTAAAGGAAGGTTGAAGAAAATTCCATGGAAATGTAACAGAGAAGAAAATTTTAGCAGTTTCTACAGTGATTTGGCCAACTTCAATTTGGAATCTAAATTATTCCTTGCGATTGGATGAAAATTAATCACCTGTCCTGCACAGACGGTCCTTTGGATTAGTATTTTATCATCACTCTCTTCTGAAAGAATCTTCATTGAATCGCATGTTTCATTATGCTTCGTTAAGATTCGGTGTCTTTTAGTTTCAGGTATAGCTTAGTCTTTGAAATGCTTTAGGTTCCAAGAAAGTGCAGGAGAGGCAGGCGAGAGGCTGGTAACCTGAAGCAAATAACGAACACACATTCTACTGTGTAATATCTTGAAGCCTGTGTTGCTTGTGATTCTTTTTAGTTTTTATTTTCAAGTGTGACTCTTGGTGGAAGCTTTGTCTTGAACACAATGCCGTTGTTAATAGCGAGTGAAATGACTGGAGCTGTGCTGAGGGAAAAAAAAATGGGCTGAAGGATTTAAAGCCGACCACTGCAAACCAAACACTGCAATTATCTGCAGCTGAAAACAAGTAGCTTTTAATGTGTCCATTTGGCCAAGAAGAGAGAGGAGAATTATAGACCATTGCTCTTTCCTTTCCCGCTCTCATACTCTGTCTTCTTCTTCTTTATATAGTTTATCATCCATAATTTCAGGATGTATTTTGCTTCTTTAAGCTGTTTTATCTGTAGGCTTATGAGGTCACTCATGTGTGAATTCCTTTGTTAGTCATCTCACCTTTTGCCTTGATGATAGAAAATTGATCAGGCCTAAAGTACAAGTTCAATAGACAACCCCCTTGGTCCTTTGTCTAGGAGAATAGCTACCATTGAAGGCCATGAGCAGGTTGCTATTAATATGACAGCCTGCTCTATCTCCCACTGTAATTTATAATGAAATACCTAATCTCCATTATTTTGATCCAAGCAGGCGATCCCATGAAAAAGTCTTTTCATCCAGTTCCCAATGGCTGTTACATGAGAAATGGCAAACCAATAATTTTTGTCAAGTTTTTTAAGCCAACAGAAATGCTTTTCCACTGCTACAGTTTCAAAAGGCACAGATAAAGCTCATTCACTGAGATGAATGAAAAAGCCATCTGGGGTTTTTCTTTTTGACTTCCTTTCCTTTTCTCCATCCTTGTAATCAAATTTGAGCAAAATCAAATGGGGCTTTCTATGAAAGTACCTTTTGTTGATCTGAACGAGCTGGTAATTTACAAAATACCCTTCCTTTGTGAGGAAGGCTAAAGAAAAAAAGAATCAGTAGCTTTTAAAGCTGGGCCTTAGTGGGACTCTAAATGCAATGAAAGCAGTCTGTGTTGAGAGATTGAAATGCATTTCAAAGCCAGGCCTGACTCGGGTACAAGGAAGAACAGACCTATGTGCATTTTGTAGGAAGAAAAATGTGAATGGAAAAGGGAGAAAGGGAGAGAAACAGGGGGAAAATCTGGATAATACATTAAAGTAACCATAATTTTGGAGATGCATTCGTCTTACTGAAATTGTGTACGTAACCAGTGATACCGAAGTCGGATATTTGCTCAATCAGGATGCTCAACAATTTGAGCCTTTACTTTAAAGTTTGGAGCTGCATGGGTTTGTGGAGAAAGTCGGCTTGGGATGTGTGTGATGTTTTTCTCCAACTTTTCCTTTTTCTTCTTTGCTTTGGGATCTTTTGGGAAGTGCCTCAAGAAAACCTGAAGATGTTAATATTTCAGACAACTAATGCTTGCTATTTTCCCTCTTTTTGCCTGCTAGATTTCCTCATGGCAGTGATTGTTCTTCAGCCCTTTGACTTCAGAAGGATGGCATAGGAACCTCAAAAACAGTAAGTAATGTGTGATATTTTCTTCAACTCCTATTAATAGTCAGTTGTAATAAAGCTGAAATTTGGCTTTTGGAGGGGTTTGAAATCATCACGCATGCCTAGCAGGAAAATAGGTTTCGTGTAGCATTTGCATTTTTTGATAGAAATTACTTTTGGTTTGATTTAACTGTTTTTCACAATATTGCTATCGTAATACTGAATGTGTTTTTCACTATGCTCTATCCTGTATATTCTGATAGCTAAGTATTTTGTGGCACATAATGTGTGCATTCTTAGCACAACAATTTAAGAAACAATGCAAAAATTGCAGGGAACTATCCTTGGAGATGTTAAGTTTTCTTGTTCCATGCACAACACAATCTTCTTCACACATTTATAGTTTTGACTCCTAACAGTCATATTTTCTAAGGACTTTCTATTTGTGCTTGAAATAAAATTCTTCTATAAATTATATGAGCTTATTTCTTCAAAATAAATATCCAGAGAGAAGCAAGAGTTGTTTTGGTATTACAAGCCAGTCAAGCAATTTTTAAGGCAGTTTAAGCTATACGTCTTATAATTCAGTCAAGCATTATAACTAAAATAACAATACTTCATTTGGAGATATTTACTTCCTTTAGGGAAATGAAAAGTCCGTTTTCAGCTTCCTAAAAATAAGACAGACATGTGTTATCTGAAGACATAATTCTTTGCATTAGAGTATATGTCACATTATTCTTTTTTTAAAATGTAGATGCAGCATTGGTATTTCTAAGTAACTATGTTGCATGCTTTAAATACGTAAATGCCTTAGTCAGAATGAAGCGATATGGGGCAGAATCAGTTCTAATGTCTCTGCAATGGCTTGAACAGCATATGCCTTAGCATGGGCATTGCCAAAGCAAGTGTGACCTGAGAATTACACGTAGGCAACCAGGAGACCTTTGTTTCTAGAGCTAAGAAACAAAACAAGATTAAATGATACCAAGACCTATGTTGTTTAACCCTTACGGTGACCATCAGCATTTTTTTTTTTTTTTTGAGATGCTGAAATGGGGAATGGAATAGTTTCACAAAGCTCTCTACAGGGCCAAACCCCTCTCCCTTCTAACTGTTTCTCATTACAAATCTAAATTCCTGGAAGTTTGTGTTAAAGATGAAGTCCGTTTTCTCTGCCTCTGCAGCTTTAGGTCTCTTTTCCAACTTCCTACAACATTTATCTTTGCCTGTGGTTTTGAGCCATTTGCTGCCTCCTAATGCCTAACTTTAAAATAGCACACATGGCAAACTGCCAAGAAGGTGGCAGTGGGGTATTGGTTTATATTGGTATTGAAGTTCCAAGGTTGTTGTTACCCATAATTTACAACAGTTACTACACAACAGATGATTAAAACCTGAGGGGTGGGTGGGAGGGAGAAGAGTAAAACTAATTGGTGCCTTTCTTGATGGATCGAAGTGTGTGTGGTTTCTTCCTGTGAAAACAAGTTGGATTGTTGCGATATCTGCATGGACATGATGTTCTAGATTATCTTTACAGTGCCATTGTAATTATTGCCTTATATATCAAATCTTAGGTTGATAGAGAAGCACAATATAGAGATCTTTTGTTTAAGATATGTAATTTATTATACAGTTATGCAAATTTTTTCTCATAATATTGATTTCATTCCCTTTTATGTAAATTAATTTTGCTGTTAAATTAAAATAGTTGCCTTTTTTTAGCTTTTAAAAGAAAAGGTTTATTATTTAGGAGTGTCATTGTTGTTTTATTGCTAATCCAAGTTAGTACCTGGGCAGTAATACTTCATCTTTTGCTAAATAGTTTCACGTCTAGTCAATCTTGTAAGCATTTTGCCAAATTTCTCTTTGTGTTTCTTCAAGTGCTTTGGGTAAAAGCTAGAGATATTTGTCTTGGTATAGTTGTGAAGACTGTAAAGACATGTTAAGGAGTAGATCATTAGGCCTGAAAATCAACTAAAGTTCCTTTTGCTCAGTTTATCGATGATTAACGGTTCCAAAGCTTTTGTTAGTGGAGCAGTGAATGTTTTCTTTCTCCCTCAACATGGGTATAAGCATTATTCTGTAAGCACCTGCATTTAGGGGCACTGCAGAGCTAGATATTTCCCATCTAACCACTGGGGATAGGGGAGCCTTCTCAAATCTTTTGTTTGCAGGCCTCATATTCCTAGATACAGCAACTGATATATTACACACTTTACTCTTTGCTAAGCCAAAACAAAAATGAACAAACAAAAAACCGCTCCTAGAAAGTTTAGAAATCTGGATCTCTGTGGTGTCTTAAGAAGTTATCAGAGGAAAGAAAGAAAAGAAAAAAGGGACACACTTGTTAGGACTCTGAAGCATCTGATAGTGATTTTAAAGTTTTGTTTTCCTTAATGTAAAATTAAAAGTTCCTTGGGATTTGTGTTAGGAACCAGGCACTACCTTTTTATGACACTGAATGTACTGAGGTTTCAGTGTTTTCATGGATGAGCCACAGAACCCAAAAGTGGACCTGAGGCCTGTGCAGCCCCAGTCCTTCCAGGGTAGGAGAGGAGCCCTGCCCCCTGCATAAGCTCTGCCAGTAGAAGCTATTATCTGCAAACTGTTCTTTTATAATCTTTAGCAGGATCAAGTAAATCTGCCCATGCTTTGATGTACTGACAAGCTATAGACTGCTTGACTAAGCAGCGTGTGTTAAGAGGTCACATTCTCTAGTGTTCGGGATGCAGGAAAGTGCTTGGCCTGGTTTTAATTACAGTTTTGTGTTGATGAAGGTTGTGGGCTGATCACTGACATCTTTGGGCCTTGTTTCCCTTAGGTGTCAAATGGGAATGTTATCTGTCCCTTGCTTGGTTTTTTTCTTGCCTCCTATGGATGGGCAGATATTTTGGCAGGAATATGATGGTTGGGTCCGGTCAGCTAAGATGGCGATGACATAATGACAAAGAAGATAAAACCAGGTTTCCAAGACATGCTCCACTGCTAATCCCAGATTGGACCCACGTTTGTCTGACAAAGGGGACAAGGCAAGAGAGTACAGGGCAGGTTTTGATCAATGCCAAGGTCATTCCATTTATTGGTCAGACAATTCTATGAAACTTTAAGCAATAGCTCCAGCATCTGAAGTGGAAGAAAATTCACAGACTTCCATCATGTCCTAAAATTCAGTATGGGGAAACTGGGAGCATAAGAGGCAGAAAAACTCTGTAACACCACTTTTTACAAGGGCTTTGATGTAGGTTGTAATACAATACAATAGATATAGATGACAACTAAACAATTAGGAATATAGAAAATATGTCAGTTTGACTCAGGAAAAAAAATAACACACATACAGAGGCCATACATTGCAAAGGTTTTGCTTTTGTTTTATGGTGTGTTTTTTTTTTTTAATTTGTTTTGAGTCATAGGCTTGACCAGGGTTTTTAGCAGCTACAACAAAAATGGAAAAAAAATCATCAAAAGGGTAACTTCCATATAGTGAGTATTTTATACATATTAGCCCTAATCCTCACAACCACCCCAAAGTCTGTTATCATTACCCTCATTTTACAGTGGTGAAAATGCAGGATCAGAGAGATTCAGTAACTGGTCTCTAGATACACAGGAAGCATGTGGCTATGTGCATTAAATCCAAAGTCATACCCTGGGCTTTCCTTGGGCAACACAGATGTCAGCTGTCCCTCAGTCTCTTACATGTACAGAACATCTTTCTGTTTTTGTCCAATGCCAACCCACAGCCACAGACCTCAGCTTTCATTGAGGTTCTCTGGTAGAGTACACTTTCATGAAGAGTGAATGAGCAATAGATTTTACTCAGTAAAATTTTACAGTATTTTTTTACTGAAGGAGAGATGAAGTAGGGTGGGTGTGGAGTTTACTTTGCATATCCCACATCAAACCACTTGAATGAACATACATCCCTAGTGAACATTCTTGTTTATAAAGTGCCTTCTTAGTTTGCCAACACTGGGGATTTCTCTTTTTGACCTTTCTTCCCCCATGTTCCATCCAGCTTCCCTACATGTTTTCTTCTATTCCTGGATCCCCCTTTCTCTATCTTTAAATTATTTACACCTCTATTATGCAGCAGCAATATGGTTTTGCCCCAGCTCCTAAAACTAAACTTGCATATCTAAGCCCAATGCCATGCTTAATACATCCCCAAAAGCCTTCCTGGCAACTTAATAGTAGTGAGGATTATGTAGCAATTGAAAAATCCCATTACACATTTTTCTTTAGTGAAAGACATTTCATTATGCTTTTGGTTGTAGCTACCCCTGCTGATGAGTCCAGGGTGCCATAGCAAAACTTATAACGTGCTTCCTTGTGTGGGGCTTTAAATAGAAAGTTAAGGATGGAGGGAAAGGTGAAGTTAAGAATGAGAAAATCAATAAAGGAGAAAGAAACAACTTACCTAGTAATATAGTGCTAAAAATGAAATCAAGTCTCCTTTTTTCATTTGTGTCCCATAAATTCCTTTGTACATGGAAATTGGAAACTATGTTCTTAATTTACATACTAGACAAACTTGGCCTTGTTTGTCTAATATGTAAATTATAATAATAATTTATTATATTCGTATGATACATAATATATAATACAACATATTGTATTGTATATTGTGTTGTATTATATATAATAATATATTAAATATAATATTATTTATAATAATAAAGAATAATAGAATGCTAATGCCTAGAAAGAGGCCACAGACAATGAAAAATGGAAACCATCACAAAGGTTTAGAGTTGTGGAAATACATTGAATCATAATTAGGTAGTAGGGCTTTTATCAGTTCAACCTCTGTGTCCTCCTTTTAGAAAATTTGAAAAGAAAAATGCATGAATCATCTATAATGGTTCAACACATATAATTTGGAGTTTGAGGCATGAAGTGAAAATTGAGAAACATTTTACAAAACCTTTTGGAACCCCAGGTTTAGAAATTTTTTAGAGATTCATTTACCTGAACACTACTATATTTTCTGTGTAGTTACTTTCTTTTAAGTTACTCAGGTCTTTGCTTCTGCTTTTTGGCTTCAAGAGTTGATGTTACAAGGTTCTTGGAGCCTTGAACTTGATTGTCAGACATTGTATCTCTTTTAGGAAATGATGTCCAATCTGCCAGCTATCCAAAATTGCCTATATTGTCATAGCTCTAATGAGTGTGTCTTTCAAGAGTGAATTGAAGGATAAAAATAAATGCCTTTTGATGTTCACAGACTCCTTATAAAGTGCTCTGAAACTAAAATGAAAGATGGTAATATTTTTCTTTCCCTGAGACAGTTATAAGGACATTTAATAATGTATAATTTCTTTTGTTGGAAGGGCAAACTCTCTTAAATATGTGCTAGATCATTGCGGATGAAAAGACGTGGTTATAGTAACAAAAATGTGCTATGAAAAAGTACGCCATAGCTGTCTAAAGTTTTTTTTAATGTTTATTTATTTTTGAGAGAGAGACAGACAGACAGAGACAGAGACAGAGACAGAGATAGATAGGCACAGAACTTGAAGTAGGCTCAGGGCTCGGCACTGTCAGTGCAGAACCCGTTGCAGGGGCTCAACCTCCAAACTGTGAGATCATGACCTGAGCTGAAGTCGGATGCTTAACTGTCTGAGCCACCCAGGAACTCCTCAATTTTTTTTTTTCAATAAACTGAAGGAAGGGCAAAGTGCTTCATCCAACAGAGTGTTTTAGCATCCTAATAGTTCAAAGGTGGGATCTTTCAGGATATAGTGAAATGAAGATGTGTGTACAAGGAAAAGTTAAGGCTTCCCCTCCAGCTTTTGCTGGGAAGCCAGATCTGGAAGTAAGTCCCTCTAAGCATCTAGCAGACCATTTTCAATCTTGCTTGGATGACTTTCCCAGAGTAATTTGGATTTTTTTTTTTCTTTTTTGGACTGCTAGGTATGGCCAAGGAGATGGTCACTTGTATATCCTCATAAAAATTCCAAAATAGACAAGTTACTTTTCTTGCCTCCAGAAAAAAAAATCAGCTTCTTATACAGATAGCACACTCTGTGATTAACACAATGAAAATGAGAAAAAAAGAAATGGAAAGGATTGGGGTTAGAAGTGTGAAGGTAGGGTAGAGGAGAGAAGATGAGGAAGAGGAAGGGAAAATTCCAGGTATAAACTAAATTTTAAAATACTTTGTGTTTTGATGCCTTTCCATAATTTGCTCAGTGTTTTTTTATTTAGTGCCCACTATGCATAAGGGGTCAAATACGTTTAAACATTTTATAACCTAAAGTCACACAATTTTAGAGTTGTACTCTGCCTTAGGGAGCTTCTAGCACTGGGATTGTCAGCTTGGAGGATGAGCAGTAGAAAGAGAGGGATGAGTCCCCAAGGGGCTTGTCAGGATCTCCAGGTTACTGCATATTATTGTAAAAAGCCTATCGACCATATGTAATATTATAATTTTATATTTGAAAAATTAAGCAAATACTACTGTTTTAATAGTTTAAATATCAGAAATGCATGCTCCTCAGAACCATCTTTGTCTGGTGTCTGATGGAAACATGCAGAGGGTTGGTCATTTTCAGCCTCCAAAAAGCCTCTGGGGGAAGGGGGGCAGCTGTGTTAGATTGTATTTGGTACTGGGGGAGCATAACGTTTTACATGTTTATTAAACAGAGGGAATAAGATAAAATAGATTAAGAAACACTGATCAAACCAAGAAGAGCAAGCTGGGGAGGTATACTTTATTAAGCAACATTTATTGAGCACTCTACCGGGTTTGACAGTCAGGTGAAGATGTCTAGTACAGACCTGGATATGTTAATATGAACTCAGGTGAGTTCTGGGCTCAAGATAGGAACTTGGGATCATATTTCAACAGAAATGTGAAGTAAGTTAAAGACTAAGAGGGGCATGCTGTATTTCACAACAAAGAGATTGTGATTGATTTTGCAAGACCATTTTGGGTGGAGGGATGACAGGAAGCTGGACTGCTGTGGGCTAAGAAGAGAGTGGGAGGTATGAGAGAAGAGACTGCATTTGTGATAACCCTTTCAGGCGGTTTCACTGGAAAAGGAAAGGACGGGCTAGGGTCAAAGGTGTAGTAGAACTTGGGAATTAAAGGGGAATAGTTTTTAGATGGGAAACAATTGAATGCAAAGTATTTCAATACATATGGCATACATATTAAGTAACTATTAATTCACTGTATGTTTATTGAAAATACATTATGAAGTAGAATATGAGATGAAGAATGCATGGCTCTTGCTGTCAGGAAGTTTGCAAACTAGCTTACTCAATAGGCCAATCGCTAATGATAGCAATGGGCTAGAAATCTTATGGCTTATCAAAGTAGTATGAACTATGTGGATTAGAATATTGAAGATCAAAAGTTACTCAGTCATATTGGATCAGGAATTGTGAAGAGTCAGGTATTATGGAGAAAGTAGACCTTAAAGGATGAAAAATTGCAACAGAAGGAGTTTGGGCACCAAAGCACAAGGAACTTGAAAGGCCATGTTGAGTGTTAGATTATTATACAAGAGTTTTAGAAGACCATGCAGGAAACATTGGACTTTTATTTCAGGGGCATTGAATTCCAAGTTCATGGATTTGGCTTAATTTTGTGAGCAATTGGAAGGTTTTGAATAATATAGAGACGTGATCCAGAGATCTACATTAGGAAAATGTACTTGGCAATCATACCTGGAAATGTTTGGAGCAGACTGAAAGTGAGGAAACTGGTTAGGAAACTCTATAATAGGCCAGGTGAGAGGGAACCAGAGGCTCAATCAGAGTGGTGACAGTAGGAATAGAATTAATAGAGAGCAAATTAATGCACTCATTAATTTAACAGATACTTACTTTGTACTTACTATGTATTAGGCAGACATAGGACCCCTAATCTCAAGGAGCTCCCAATCAAGTATGTGATGTAAGTAGTTTGTATAATAGAGGGAAATAC
Organism: Prionailurus bengalensis; assembly: GCF_016509475.1. Classification (NCBI taxonomy): domain Eukaryota; kingdom Metazoa; phylum Chordata; class Mammalia; order Carnivora; family Felidae; genus Prionailurus; species Prionailurus bengalensis. The sequence goes on along the minus strand of NC_057350.1, from coordinate 86,443,041 downwards.
CTAATGATAAGAGATCACACAGATAGGATGTGTATGAAGGAAACTAGAAATCAAGGGAGTAAACTTCTAAGAAAGAAAGAGAATTATAGTTTCAAATGTTACCAAGGGAATAGAGTAAAAGGAGACCTGAAATGAGCCTGTTGGGTTTTGCAACATAGAGGATGTCAGTGATGTTAGCAGGAGCAATTTCACTGAAGCAGTGGGGGAAGAATCAGAACTTTATGGATCAAAGGTGGATTGGGAAGTGAGGACTTGAGGACAAGGGAGGCAGGAGAGGCATTTTTAGAGATAAACACGAGGCAGCTCCTGGGGTCAAGGTAATGGAGACTAAGAAGGAAAAGATGACTATGAATTTAAGTCTCAGGAAATGATGGCATCATTTAGCAAAATAGAGAAGTCAAGAGTCAGCCTTAATTTTAAGGGAACTTTGGTTTTTCCCTTGATTGAGTTTGAAAATGTAGATAGACATTTTGCCCATGGTTTGGAAAAAAGGTAAAAAATTTAAAGAAAAAGTTTAAGGAGTGTTAGGGCTAGACGCAGCTAATTTAGATTTTCAACTGGTAGTTGAAGCCAAGGTCCTAGAAAGTAAACTGTAGAGGGAGGTGAAGAGTAGAGAGGACAAGAGAAAGGGATGGGGAAGAGGCTAGAGGCCAGTGAGGGTAACTGAAAAGAAGTTCTCAGAAAAGTGAAGGAAACCACCAGGGTGAGTTGTTATTGCAGTCGAGGAGAGATTTGCTTTGTGGTTGTTTAATCTCTTGTGGTTAGAATGTTATTTGCTATAACGCAGAACAAATACCAAGACAATACCATCTGTTTTTGGCAGTTAATAATTATCGGTAATCTTGGGAGCCATTTGTTCCCAAATGGGAATAGCTATTTTCCTAGGTTGAACAAAACAAAAGAAACCAAGTAGTGAGGGACAGTTAAGGCATAAGTGGGATTTCTTTTTTTTATTGTTTCAGGGAAGTGAGAGAACACCTCAGGGAAGGTGAGAGGACACCTTAATATGAAATTGTGGCAGGGATAAGAGGAGAATTGAGCATGTTTTGGAGTCAGACAGAAGGAAGAAAGTATTTCTTGAGTGCCTGCTCTATGCCAGGCCCAAGCTGTTTCACATCACTTCGACAATAGTCTTCTGAGCTATGGCTTGCCAGCCATATTTATACATGATAAAACCTAGAGGTTTGGACCTTACGTGGAATCACAAGCCAGTAACTACAGAGCTGGGATTTGAACACAGGTCCACCAGACACTGAAGATACTCCTAGGCTTTATGGTTTGTTTGTTTTTTTTAATAGTTTTGGTTTCACATAAGAGTAAAGGAAGTGAGGTAAGTAACTGATTAAATAGGCTGTGTGTTCTTACTTAAGTGAGAGGTGAGGTATCTGCTGAGAGTAAGGAGGTCTAGGTAGAGAAAGGATTGAGAAATGTGAAGAATACTTGAAACACTAACTGTAGGGAGTAAGCGTGTCATTAAAACATGAAGAAAAGAAGTGAAGTTTAGGCAGCATGGAATTTCGGTGAACCTTGTTATATAAGGATACCTCAAACTGAGGTCTCTGATACTACAACAGAATCTTTTAAGTCGGGGATCAACAAACTTTTTCTGTAAAGTGCCAGATTGTAAATATTTTAGACTTTGTGGGCCATGTGGTCTCTGTTGCAGCTATTCAGATTAGCTGTTTTATCATGAAAGCAACCATAGATAATGGTTGTAAACAAATGACTATGGCTGTGTTCCAATAAAACTTTATTAACGTTAGGCAGTGAAAATATTCCATATGATATTACAATGATGGATACAGGTCATTACACATTTGTCCAAACTCATATACTGTAAAAAATCAAGAGTCAACCCTAATGTAAACTATGGAGTTTGGGTGATAAGAACACGTTAGTGTAGATTCATCTCTTGTAACAAATGCATTCTAGGGGGGAAGTTGAAAATGGGAGAAGCTATGCATACATGTGAGCAAGGAATATATGGGAATTTTTGTACCATTCTCTCAATTTTGCTATGAACCTAAAACTGCTCTAAAAAATAAAGTCCTTTAAAAAAATCCTCTACTAATGGACACTGAAATTTGAATATTCTCACGTTATAAAATATTTTTCATTTTTGACCTTTTTCAACCATTTACAAATAAACCATTATTGGCTCAGGGACAGTACAAAAACAGATGGTGAGCTAGATTTGGCGTAAAGACAGTAATTTGCCCACTCCTGCTTTAGGTGCTTGTTAGAATACATATTCCAGGGTTTTATACTAGCCTGATTCAATTAGAGAAATCAGAGTGGAGCCCCAGGAATCTGCATTTTAAAATAGCCCCCAGGTAATTTTTTTTAATTTAACTTTATTTTTTATTTTTTAAAATTTACATCCAAATTAGTTAGTATATAATGAAGCAATGATTTCAGTAGATTCCTTAATGCCCCTTACCCATTTAGCCCATCCCCCCTCCCACAACCCCTCCAGCAGCTCTCAGTTTGTTCTCCATATTTATGAGTCTCTTTTGTTTTGTCCCCTCCCTGTTTTTATATTATTTTTGTTTCCCTTCCCTTATGTTCATCTGTTTTGTCTCTTAAAGTCCTCATATGAGTGAAGTCATATGATTTTTATCTTTCTCTGACTAATTTCACTTAGCATAATACCCTCCAGTTCCATCCACGTAGTTGCAAATGGCAAGATTTCATTCTTTTTGATTTCTGAGTAAATACTCCACTGTATATATATATATACACGTGTGTATATATACATATATATATACACACGTGTATATATACACGTGTGTATATATATGCGTGTATATATACATATATGTATATATATATACTATACGTGTATATATATGTGTATATATACACACACACACACACACACACACATATATATATATATATATATATATACGTACATGTATATACCACATCTTCTTTATCCATTCATCCATCGATGGACATTTGGGCTCTTTCCATGCTTTGGCTATTGTTGATAGTGCTGCTATAAACATGCCCCCAGGTAATTTTTATACCACTTTCAGATTAGTGCATAAGGACAGAACTAATAAGTAGGGAATGGTTGTACACGGTTCTATGAAAAATGCAGAGGCCCCAGGTCTCAAATCACTGAGTTTAATGCCTGGCAAAACATGACTAGGAGGCAAGGAGGGCCCACAGTAGTCTGGGCAGGGCTTGGCATGGAAGGAATGGCAGAAGATGCAAGAGTTGAGTATTCTAAGGTTGTGGTTAGTGTTTCACTGGGTGACCATCGAGGAGGCCTAGGCTTGGTAGGAAAGCAAAGACAGACCAGAAAAGGTTAATGGCCTAAAAAAATCAGGAGGATTAGAGGGATTCAGTTTCATGAGAGTGGGAAATAGACTTGGAAAGTCAAGGCTCAGAGGCAGAACAACAGATGTTTGTGGCTAGAGCAGACTTTTAGAGCAGATGTGAATGAACCATGTTGGGGTATTAAACAGGGCTACATCAGGAACTGACCAGGGTTGTGGAGGGGAGTGTGAATGGAGATGAGAAGTCTAAGGGCCTAAGGAGAGTTAAGTCAACACAGTTGTACAACACAACTAGATTGAGTGTCTAGGATGAAAACACAAATGGTTGAAAGAGTGAGAGAGGAGGCTGGCCTGGCTAAGGAGGGCTGGAAAAGGATGCATTTAGATATGTAGAGAACAAGGGGAGGAGGAAGAAAAGAGAAGAGATGATTATCTGCTAGTCATCTACTCTGTACTTCTTTGGTGAGCCTTTATGTGTGTAAACTCATTTGACCTTTGCAACAAACTGCTGAGACGAGCATTATTTCCATTTCAGAGGTAAAGAATCTGAAGTTCATAGAGGTTTAAAGTCTAAATTCATGCAGAGAATACAATGATAAATTGATCTCTATGGCTGGGAATCCCATTATTATTATTTTTTTTCAGTTTTATTTTGTGTGTCAACTCTAATAGTTTTGTTAGCAGTAACTTCCTAAAGCCCAGTGTTGGGAAAGATTCTGAGGTAGAGACTAAGGTCCAAAAGAAAGAGTTGTTATTAATTATTAAATTTGCCGTGGGCACAGGAGGGAAGAGTTATAGCTTCCATTCCTGTATTTGCCATCCCTTATTCATGTTAACTGCCTGCCCAAAAGGGAAAGACACTCCACCTTAGGTGGGGAGAGGGTGAATGAGCAAGGAAAAGAAGTTGAGACGCAGCATGCAATGTTTAACAGATTATGGCAAGAACAACCTGGTTGGATGGAAGACTCAGCTAGAGCCATGGAAGGAATAAGGCTGGTGAATAGGATAATAAGTTCCAGGTTTTGAATTTGACTAAATCCTGGGAACAACAGAAGGTGTTTTGGGTTGTATTCTGTTTCCTTTTTCCAACAAGGGAACCACATGGATAATGAGAATGATGGTTTAGGAAGTTTAGTCTGGTAGATGAGATTAGAGGAGAAAAGGAATTAACCGAAAGGTTATTATCTGGGTGTGAAGTGTTGGAAGTCTAAATCAGGGGGGTTCAAATAGTGTATGAATAGCAGGGATGGGAAAGAAAGAGATATTTCAAAAGAATTATTAGAATTTGATAGCTACTTAGATATAGAAAATAACATAAAAGAGAAGGGAGAGTCAAGGATGAGTTGGATAAGATCTTGCTATAAGTGGTTCACTGAAGCTGGTTCTTCCTGAGAGAAGCTTCCAGTAAGAGCCCCATAATCAAATATATTTGCAAGCAGTATATACTCAATCCCCATTTTGGAGACTCCCAAAACACATTAGCATATTAAAGGTTCTGAGAAGTCCTACAGAGAAGAAACCTTTTTAATTGTATTTAACCCAATTTTCCTCCCACTTAACTGAACATGTATCTCTTTCTTACACAACAGTATGAGAATACAGCACATCCTCTGGAAAATTCTGGAGGCAATTATGATGCCATGGTCAAAAAATAAGGAAGCTTTCTTAAAGAAAACATAATGAGTTGTGTTTAGGGCTATGTTGAATTTGAGAGCAGCTATCTTAGAGTGGAGACATTCTAGAGTTTGGTGAGGAGATTAGGGCTAGAGGTGTAGATTGGAGAGTAATAAGCATAGAAGGGATTTTTGAAGTTGAGATGGTCTAGCAGAAGCTGTTTCCTGGGTCAGAAGGGTATAAATGTCAAGTCTGTAAGTTAGGGATTTGAAGATGGTAGAGGAGGCAGCTAAAATGGACAAGGGATCAATGGCCAGACAAGTATGAGGAGAACCTGGATTGGGCAGTGACATAAAAAATAAGAGAGGAAATAATTTCAGAAGGAAGCTCTGGTGTCAAATGCTGTAGAATATGAGGAAAGACCATTGCATTCTGCAAGAAGGAGGTTGCTGGTTACCCAGTAGTCAGTTCATGTTGGTGCTGTGTATTCATTCCACAAAAGGGTATTGAACATCATCTCCAAGAGAACAATGTGGTTCCTGCCCTTCAGGAGCTCCAACAGTCTGTAGGGAGACATTAGCACACAAATGTGCTAACAGAGGTGTCAAGTGCTACTGAAGTATGGGAGAGGAAGAGGCAATTCTTGCTTATCAAAAGTGGTAAATGCTTTGTGAACAGTGATGGTTCTTGGTAACATTGTGAAGTTGGGGATATGTGTCTGGGTGGTTCCTGAATTTAGAGTGTCTGGCCTCCTTATTGGTGCCTCTTCTTCACTTGCTTGAACTTGCCCAGAGTCCTCTTGTTTTTAGGCAAGGATCTAAATTATTCATCCTCTTGAAGCTATCAGTGATGGGACATTTGACATGCTGACTCTTTCTAGGTATTAACACATTATAAAAGTGAAAAAAAAAACAGAAATAAAGTGTCTATACTTCTGAGAACATGTTTTTTTTCCTAAACACAAAATTGTTTGAAGCTTAAAGTAAAAGTGTATACATGACATTTTAGCATACTATGAGTATGTGAGAAAGTGGTGAAAATATTACATATATGTGCACAACATATATGTGTATATATGTATACTAATGTATGTATATCAATTATATATGTATATGTACACATATATTTAACATAGTTGCAAATATGCATTATACTCACCAGATGATTGGATAGGTGGTCCAATATGTTTAGTATTTAATCATTTTAATACACTTAAGGCCTAACATAAGGAAATATAATAATTAATGGGATTTTATAGTTAATTATTATAAAAATGTAGTGAAAACAGAGAAAGAAATGAAATGAATTGCTTAAATTTAATGTAAAGGAGACCTATTTTACACTATCAATAATATTAATATTAAACCTTGAAAACTGAAGTATATTCCAAAGAGTAAGCCATATCTGTTTCTGCAAGTGACTTTAATATATCATGTTGGCTTCAGAAAAGATAAACAGTTCCATGGAGTGACCTGGAAAAAGACTTACAGCTAGGTGAGATTCTCATGCCTCAGAAATGTGAAGAACAGAGTAATAGTCATTTATGAGTAATTACTATGTGCCACACAATTTTTAAAAAAGTTTTTCAATGTTTATTTATTTTTGAAAGAGAGAGAGAGAGAGAGAGAGAGAGAGAGAGAGAGAGAGAGGATGTACAAGTGGGGGAGGGGCAGAGAGAAGGAGACACAGAATCCGAAGCAGGCTCCAGGCTCTGAGCTGTTAGCACGGAGCCCAATGCGCGGCTTGAACCCATGAACCATGAAATCATGACCTGAGCCCAGGTCGGATGCTTTACCAACAGAGCCACCAGGCACCTCGCCAAACAATTTTTGAACTACACTTTATACATTATCTCATTTACAGCAACTCTGGAGGTGAATATTATTATCCCAAATTTATAGATGATGAAACTGAGGCTCAGGGAGGACAGGAGAGTTGCCCAGCATCATAGAGCTGGGATTTGAATTCAGTCTCTGCAAAGACCATGTTCTTTTTACCTCTCCACCTATGAAACTCTAGTATTAATGAATTGTCTTTTAAATTGGTGTCAGCATCCTCTCAAAATGACAAAAGGAAATGGTAGATGGTCAAAAGTTTATGATAAAACTAGGCTGGGATCTCTGGGTATTAAAGAAGAGCTCCAAGACATTCCTTCATCACTTTGCACTCAGGTATTGAATTGTGGGACATTTTGAAATTCCTTGAAGGTAGTCTTAAATTTGAAATGGTCATAAAGTCAGAAAGGTGAATAGATGCTGAAGGCAGTGGGGAAGGAAACTGTCTGTCAACTTTTGTCATGTTGGACATATATGGTGGGTGAAACACCAAATGAAATTACACATCATGAAAGTAGTACACAGAAATATTGGTCACCCGTGTCCTATGTTTCAGGCTATTTTATTTTTTAATTTAAAAAACTTCTAATTTAAATTCCAGTTAGTTAACATACAGTGTAATATTAGTTTCAGGTGTACAATATAGTGAGTCAACAATTCCATACAATACCCAATGCTCATCACAAGTGCCCTCCTTAATCCCTATCACCTATTTAACCCACCCTCCACCCACCCCATTCACTCTGGTAACCATTAGTTTGTTCTCTGTAGTTAAGAGTTTGTTTCTTGGTTTGCCTCTCTCTTTTAACATTTTTATTTATTTATTTATTTTTAAATCAGGCTCTTTTAACCTGTAGGAAAGAAAAGGCTTACAGTGTCATGGTTAAATTCCCTCTTGTTTTGAAATGATTTTACCCTGGACAAATTGAACACAAGAACTGTGTATTTCAGGGAAATTTAATCCTTATGTAAAGAGCTCCACTTTTCTTGCCTCAACAGTCTTATTCTTTTGTCTTCATGTTTGCTTTATCCACTGCTACCTTTGGATTGTTATTAGTGCATCCTCCTGTTTCAGTTTTTGCTTTGCCCTACATGAGGGGGATGTATCTTCTAGGTAAACACCTTCAATAAAAGTTTGCTCTTTGCTCTTGGAACTTGTGTTGTAATCTTGTATAATAACATACCCCTTGTGTGTGTGTGTGTGTATGTGTGTGTGTGTGTGTGTGTGTGTGTGTGTGTGTGTGTAACTTTAGTGCAAGGCCTTTTACTGCTTTTTCCAACTCTTTCTTGAAACTTTATAGTTTTTATTCTTACTTTTTTTTCAGGTGTTCATTTAAGACATTATTGCCCCCATTCTCCCAGAATTGTCTCTCTTCGTCCTTCTTTTCTCTGTTTTTCTTTATTCCTGCATGCTGTTGTCTTTTTCTATCTTATTTCTTTCCTATCTTTCCTCTTGTTTGTGTCTTCATATCCTCATATTTTTTTTTTCTCTTCTAGAACTCTGGGCTAAATAAACTTCTCCCCATAGGATTCTTTTTCCTTAACTTTCCTCTGACACCCTCATTTTTCTTTTAACCTTTTCTTTTACTTTTATTAAATCCTTCCCTCCCCCCAAATCCATTAACTTTTTTTTTCTTTTTCAACTAAAAACCTTCCCTTCAATCTATTCCAAACCCAAGAGATGTTTGAATCACTTTCTCACCTCCGACTTTCATCTTGACCTTCTCCTGACCACTTTCTTGCCATCCTCTACACTGAAATTGTACTTGCCAAAGAAGTTCTAATGACTTCTTCCTGGACAAATTGAATGTTCTTTCATCTGTGATCCTCGTCTTGCCCGGCAGTAATTCTATCCATAGGCTGGTAGATCGTTTTGAAATTCTTTTGAAACACGATGGGCGGCGGCTTCTTCTTCTTCTTCTTCTTCTTCTTCTTCTTCTTCTTCTTCTTTTTCTTCTTCTTCTTCCTCTTCCTCTTCCTTTTCTTCTTCCTCTTCCTCTTCTTCTTCTTCTTTGAACTAACAAAATATCTTCTACAGTGTGCATCATTTTGTTTCTTTTGCTTATGAGAACTAGTGAAAACATGCTGTTTGCGTTTCTAATAGCTGTTTTAAAATAAACATTTCAGTTGGGTTTGAGGATCATTAAATGGCTTTCTGAATTTCGGTAGGCTCTTCTTCCCTGCCCCTTCCCTGAAGGACAGATTTCTGAGTCAGTGTTGTACCCAAACGTACACACTAAATTTGCCTAAATCTAATTTTCAAGTTATTACCACAATCAGGAAATCTATTAAATGACTTTTTGGAAATAACTTCCTGAGTTATTTTGGTTTTTATAAACAAAATTGAAACCTTCCCAAACTCAAATTCTGGTAAAAATTGGAATTGTAAATATTTCTGAATTAAACATGAAAGAATAAAAATTCTCTTCCACAAATCTAATTAATAGTGAAAATTGCATTAGCCTTTATGGCTCCATAAATCTTTTTTTTTTTTTTTTTTTTTTTTTTTTTGCTTTTGCGACTGTTTTGGTTCCTGACAGATTTTTTCATCATTATGAACAACAAGGGTAAAAAGAAGTTCCAGTGATAAAGGAAAATATGGTTTAGAAAGTATAAAGATTGTGTCTCTGTAACAAAAGCCTTAGAATTCCAAGTTCAGGCTGCCACTGTCTATTTTCGCCTGCTAAGTGCAAGGGGGTATGTAGCCTTAGACTTCTCTAATTCCTTCGTGCAGGTTTATGTCACTCTTATTAACATTATTTAAATATAGCTTTCTTAATTCCTGAGAAGGGTGCTGAAAATAGTGTTTTGACTAGTAAAATGGAGAATACAAAGAATCCACAGACAAAGGCAAGATATGCCTGAGTGATGTATGTCATTTTAATAACATAATTACTTGATAAGCACTTACATGATTTAGCTACTGATCTTCAACCTTTCAGAGCTGAGAAATGAATTGCTGATGTATTGTACTCAGGTACTGTCAAAAATTTGGAGCAATGCTATATTCTGTGGTATTTTAGTAGGCATATTCCTGAGTTATATCATCAAGTATCTCATCATGTAAAATAGGGCAGTTAAGTGAAAATATTTCATGTAAAGCCAGATTGTTTTCTGAATTGGTGCTGTCTTTAATTTCTCCAGGCTGGAATGATTGTAAAGTAGGGAAGTAATAATGTACAATCTTTTTTTCTGATTTATGAATAACTGGGAAAAATGCAGAAGTATAATCTATTCAACATTCTACCTGGATTATGCAACTGACATTTTCTAGAACATCAAGTTTAGGCACTGTCCCTGTCTTGAACTTAGACTTATGCTAAAGAAGTATATCTTCTGTGGACATGAAGAGGAAACACTGATGATATTTCTAGGAGTAAACATACTAATTAGTCTACCTGCAGTGAAATGTTGTGCTTGGAGTAAGCCATCCAATGTGATCCTGTCCAACTTCTCTTACATAGGTGAAGTTAGGTTAAAATGATCATTTATGGGCAGTCTCTAGGAGGTAAATGCCAATATCCATTTATTCATCAACTTTTTGTTTTTTTGTGTGGAACACTTATTTGATGCAGATACTCTTCTACGTGCTGAAGATGAAGCAAGAAATTGTCCTTAACTCACTAGGGGAGAGAGATAATTAAAATTACAGGCAATTCTTGGTTTTATGGACAATTACAATATGGTAGGATAAGTGCTATAATAGTCTTAAGCCCATGGTAGACTAGGAACACACAAGAGAAACATTCAGCCAGGTCTGGAGTACATGGGTATGGTTCAGGGGAAACTTCCTGGAAAAATTAGGGGTCAAGCTTATATTCAAATAATGAACAGTGTTGGGCAGATGAAGAGATGGCAGGGCATGGAGAATAATTCAGGAAGTAGAAACAGCAAGTGCAAAGTCCCAAGGGTGAGAGAATGTTACTCAGGGAATGTTGTACAGTGGGAGGGGAGGAGTGGGGAGAAATGAAGATGGAGAGAAAAGTAATGCCCAGATCATGACCAGTTTTTTTTCCTGCTAAGGAGTATGATATTTATTCTAAGCATAATAAGGAGCTGTGGATCTATTTTCAATAGAGGAGTGATATGGACAGATTTGCATTTTAGATCACCATAGTTATATAAGGATAGGTGAAGTGGGAGCAGGGATGGAAATGGAAAACAGAGACTGGTCAGAAGGTTTTATAGTTATCTAGGAAAGAGATGATGGTGCCTGAGAAGAGGAAAGTAGATAGGTTTGGGGGAGATGTAGGAGATAGAATTGATAAGATATGGTGATTGGCTATTGAGAATGAGAGAAGGAAGACAGTAGAAGGACTAAAGAGTCTATTTAGGCAATTTGAAAAATGGTGGGGCAATTTAGAAAGAGAGAACAGGAAAGGAGTGGTATGTTTGGGGGTAGGGAGTTGAGTTCAACTTTGGATATGTTGACTGACTATGTAAAAGAAGATGGAGACAATCCTACTCTTGTTTTGAGGGTTATTAGAGAAAGTTTCTCATTGGCAAATTATAGAAATAGTATCAAAAAATCTTCTCAGCATTAATTTCATATTTTAGGACTATTTCCCAAAGAAAAGCTGATTACTCACAAAAATATTGTTGAAGCTTGGGGAGCGACTTGGGCTTAGCTTTTCTCTCAAGACTGGGAATAAGAGAGTGTATGGGTGAGTGGACTCCATTGACAACGGAGTTTCATTGCTGTGAATTGCCAGTGAGCTACCTGATCCATCTCCTTGAAGGAACAAGCAGGTTGGATACTACAGACACCAGACAGACTAAGGGAATGTCTGTTGTTAGAACAGTAGTCAGAAATGTACTCAAGGTAAAATTGAAGTGGAAGTATAATCAAGGTAGAAATTGAAGTTAAGGATGTGTTGTGGGTGTGGGAGAAGGATAAACTAGAGAGGAGAGTACAGTGTGTCACAAAAGGAAAGGAGTAAAGCAAATAATATGTGCTGGATTACCAAGCAGGAGAACTGGAGATTCACAGGCCTAGGATAGAGAATAATGGGTTAGGATTGTAAGCAAATGAGCTGCTGTAGGCCTGTCCCAGAGACTGAAGCTGCTGCTGGAGGCTGCCTTTTGGATATTTTTAGGGACATCATTCTGGCTCTATTCATGAGGTCACCAATAGGGCAGATACACATATTTCCATACTTGGGTCCTCTTTTCCGATAGACTTGCATTGTAACCTCTTCAATTTTGGCAGTTTGAGTGTTAGAACTTCAGGTCTGAATGCTACTCCTGTGGGTGAGTAACATGCTTGGGATTTTGAAATGGGGAAGGATGGATATGGTGGGGTACCTATGGGATGTGCAGGCAAAGCTGGTGGCCAAACCCTGAGGAGGCCTATAGGTATAGATCTTTTGTGAGATTTTGGGGTTGTGGGAATCCTTTCAGAAGAGGTTGAAAATGAAGGGTTGATTTGGAAAATAGGTGACAGTAACTTCTTGGTGTTGTCTCTGCATGCAGTTCTAAGGAGGTGTTCTCTTTAGTCACTGGCCCTAGCAGGGGAGCTCATGAACATTTTGCTTGTAGGGAGCTTGGTTAGGTAGGAAAGTAAGCTTCTGAGTTGCAGCTTTGTGATGGCTAATTTTACATGCCATCTTGACTGGGGCATGGAGTGCCTAGATTAAACAATATTTCTGGGTGTGTTTTTGAGGATGTTTCTGGATGAGATTGGCATTTGAATCAGTAGACTAGGGTAAAACAGATTACCCTCCCCATTGTATGTGGGCATTGTCTAATCTGTTGATGGCCTAAATAAAACCAAAAGGTGGAGGAAGGAGGAATTCACTCTCTCTGTCTGACTGCTTGAGCTCAGACATTGGCTTTGTCCTGCCTTTGACTGGGATTTACCTCTGGTTTTCAGATTGACCCTCTGTTTTTCAGAACTACATCACTGGATTGCCTTGGTCTCCAGTATTCAGATTGTAGATTATAGGATGTCTCAGCCTCCATAATCATGTGAACCAGTTCTTTATAATAAATTACACACACACACACACACACACACACACACACACACACATCCTATTGGTTTTGTTTCTCTGGAAAACATTGACTAATAAAAGGCTTAGAATGAAAAGATCACCTTTGCCTTTCATTATATTCTGATCTGGGCATGGAAGCAGGTACTTGTTACCAGCAAAGGGACACAAGATACCTCTGCTGATGTCAGAGAGCGACATTGCCATGGAGTCAAAGGGCAAGTCTCAATGGTGATAAATGCGCAGCCTTGAAACTGGGACCATGCTGACTGGTCAGACCATTATAGCAAAAATAAATTTGGCTTTCAGCCCACACATTAGTTGTATAGACACATTGAAGGGCAGGTTTGGATGAGCATCCCCCTAAATTCTTATTTCTCCTTGATACCATGACCCAGGGTACTCACAGTTGAAAAGAGGTATGGGGAAGGCCCATGTATGCTTCCTATCATTACACACAGGTTGTTGCATTCAGAGAGGTCAGAGTGACTCATCACTCTGATAAGTCATTGCACAGAATCTCCCTTGTTGGAATGAGCCCAGGGCCTAGGTTAGTTGATGCTGTTGGTTATAAAATCCATACTGTCCCTATTGAAGTCTGTAAATCTGGCTTTGGGTGCATTTTAGTTTTGGGGCCTGTCAAACACCTATCTCAGGACAGTAAGAAAAACAGGGACTTTCTTATGTGGGGGACAGAAGATTCACACATTCTATCCATGAGCATTCCTAGATAAACATGAGATAAGGAATGCCTCTTGCTTGAATTTCCTGAGAACTGTTAAGTCTGCGTTTCTCAAAAAGTGGCACCTGTAGCACCTGGTAGACTTTACTCCAAAAAACTAGGAGGAATGGCTGTGGGTGACATATATAGGGCTCTTGCCAGGAACATTTGTGAGCATGAATTCTACCCCTTTGAAGCTGACATAAGTTAGTGTAACCCATTCCTTTTCCCATGAGGGTCATTTCCCTGAACCAGTGCCCAGCCATCTGGTCACCTCAGCAGATGAACTTGGGGCATTCCCTCTAAAGGGTCCTAAGGGACCCTTTCTGCTTAAGATGGTCTTGATTGCATTTAGGCAGAAATCCTAAAAGATACATAATGGACTTTCTTTCCTGTCTAGGAACCTGTTGGTTTGGCTTTTGTGGGAATCTACTTGGGAGGCAATTCTGAATTTCCTATTAGCAGATGATTGTGGTCTCTTGTCATAGCGATTTGGGAGCTTTGACAGAAGGTAGGGGTGATTAATGGTGACAAGGATGGCCTAGATATATTTGGATGGTGTCAGTGCATATTTAACAGGCCAAATGGATTTTTGGCTCTGTTTTTTTTTTTTTAATCCTCATATGCAAGGCCAATATGCTTATTCTGAAAAAGTTCCAAAGGGAGAAAATCCCATCCAACCATTATTCATCTATTTCAGTGTCTAACAGCTTTTAAATATCTTCAGATGTTTTTTTGTTGGACAGACAGGGAGCCATGTTTAGAGCATAAAACTAATTAGGATTACAAGGGACAATAAAAATTATGGCTTATTGGTTTCAAACTGTTCTCGAGAAGGCAAATGGAGGTCTGATCAGGGAGTGGGTGGGGGGGGGGGGGTTGAAGGCCTTGATTCTCACCCTCATCACCCAGATATAGTAGCTTTCATCCAGACTGTTAGGGAAGATTCATTTGTAGGGTGCATTTCTTGGCTAAGAAAAGGTCTAAAAACTATTGGTACAATTTATTTTCTTATTTCTAGATGTAGAAACTGGTCCTCAGAGTGGTAAAGCAACCTGCTCAAGAACCTATAGGCATAGAATCAAGGCAGAATTTTGGCCTCCTTACTCCTGACTGGTTTCTTCTTTGTTTCCTAAATTCTCAGTATGATTCCAGGACAACCAATGACCTGAGTGATCTAGTCTTAAAGGACACATTAGAGATACAATAGTTTCAAGTGAATTTATTTAAAATATGGTAATGTGAATATCAAACCTTTAACAAGGAGAACCAATATGTGCAGTGTCCCAAATTTGTTTGACTATGGAATCTTCTTTTCATGGAGCAACTTAAGGGGCCAGTTTTCCATGAAACAGACTTTGGGAAGCACTCTATTCAAATGTAGTAATCAATGAAGATCTTGAATCATTGGCAACTGAAAAGTATTTTGGATGTAGAATGTCCTAAGCAAAATATGCTCCTGTTGAATTGCATATGTGATATTACTGACTGACCAATTGGAAGTTGAGAGGGAAGTTGCCCAAGTAACTCAATAACTACAATTGTTGAAAATATCCTTTAGGGAAATAGTATTGGATAATGTAAATCTCCGCATGATAACAATTGTATAGATGTTGTAGGCAATATTTGGGGGGAGGCCACATATCCCTTTTCTCATTCTTCTGGGTTATTATTATTCTAGGTAAAAATACCTTTATAATTACCAATACCAAAATACTAATTAATATGCCACTCTAAAATATTCTATCATTTTACTAGCTTGCTTACTAATCAGAAAAGACAGCACTGCATGTAAATTAATAGCACAGGCTACAACAGCAGATTTCCCAGGTTTGTGTCCCTACTCTGCCATTTACTGGCTCTGTGATTTTGAGTAAGTCACCTAACTCCTCTGTGCCTCATCTTCCTCATCTGTAAAATGGGGATACTATTTTTGGAATGCAGTTCTGAATTTTATCATGAAGATTTTGATTCTTTAAAAGGACGTAGTGCCAAAGTGTAGAAACACTTCATCAAAAATGGAAAATATAGGGGCACCTTGGTGGCTTAGTTGGATAAGCGTCTGACTTCTGCTCAGTTCATGATCTCACAGTTCGTGAGCTTGAGCCCTGCGTCGGGCTCTGTGCTGACAGCTCAGAGCCTGGAGTCTGCTTCAGATTCTGTGTCTGTCTGTCTGCCCCTCCCCTACTTGCTTTCTGTCTCTCTCTCAAATATAAAAAATAATGGGGCTCCTGGGTGGCTCAGTCGGTTGAGCGTCCGACTTCGGCTCAGGTCATGATCTCACAGCTCATGAGTTCAAGCCCCACGTCAGGCTCTTTAGCTCAGAGCCTGGAGCCTGCTTCAGATTCTGTGCCTCCCTCTCTCTCTGCCCCTAACCCACTCGCATTCTGTCTCTCTCAAAAAGAAATAAACATTAAAAAAATTTTTAAAAATATAAAAAATAAAACATTAAAAAATTTTTTTAATAAATTTAAAAAATGGAAACTATAGTATTTTGCATTTTTTCCTGGTATTCCTCTTAAAGTTTATTTATTTATTTTGAGACAGGGGTGGGAGGAGAAGGACAGAGAGAGAGAGAGAGAGAGAATTCCAAACGGACGCCACACTGTCCGCGCAGAGCCGCTGCCAGGCTCGAACTCGAACTATGAAGAGTGTTGGACGCTTAACTGACTATGCCACTCAGGTGCCCTTCCTAGTCTTCCCCTTAATCCCCACTGTGTGACCTACTTTGAAGACTTTCTAGCCTTTATCTGTACTGGTTAAAAAATAAAATCTCTTTTGAAATTCTTATTTATTCCTCAGAATTCTTTATTAGAATTCTTCACATTTACTTACACAGCATTCTCTTCATCTCTAGAATACTTTTTCTTTGGAGCAGGAGAAAGAGTGTGGTATGAGAACCAAACTGTCCCCCTACCAGGATGGAAGATGACCATTTTGGAAAAATCTAAAATACTTACCGTTGGTCAGCTGGAATAATTCACCGTACACAGCCAGGATTAAGGCCTAGACCAATAGTTTTTCCCCTTGACCTCCTAGGAGCCCTTTCAGCTTCTTTAGGAAAGGAAAAGTAGAATTAAGAAATAGTAGAAGATACTGAAGATATGCAATGAAATTGCACCAGACTGTTCCACAGCTGAGACTATTTCTTAATACGTAAAGATGATTGGAAAAGTTACAGTTGCTACCTGAGATATTTCCAAAGAAGAGGGCAGATTTGACTAAGTAGGGATGGAAAGCCATGGGGGGTTGGACAATAAAGTTGGTATCTATTCTCACTCTTAGGATTCAATTCATTTACTCATTACATCCATTTACTTATTTGTGTTCCCATTGAAGATGAACTTCTGAATGGCAGTACTATATATATTAATCTTTCATTCAGCTTTGTCTTCTTAGCAATTGCAATATTGTGGCTAATCTTATGTTTTTACTGGGTATTAAAAATAAATTCCAGGGGTGCCTGAGTGGCATAGTCGGTTAAGTGTCCGGCTTCGGCTCAGGTCATGATCTCACAGTTTGTGAGTTTGAGCCCTGCATTGGGCTCACTGCTGTCAGCCCAGAGACATCTGTCTTGGGCTTCGGATCCTCTGTCCCCCTCTATCTCTGTCTCCCTACCCCACTTGCTTTCTCTCTCTCAAAAATAAATAAATACTAGATTTTCATTGTAGGATGAATTTTCTCAAGAAAATGATATAATCATTGTCTTAAAAGAACATGAAGGAAAGTGAAGGCAGTGGTTTCTGGATTAAATTTACTTGTTCAAGTTTGAAGCTGAGATTATTTTCTGGTTTAAAAGTTATAAAAGTCTACCAAATAATATGATAAAGTAATTGTTCATAGATATAACCTAAAAACTATCCTAACTCTCAGAAGTGATTTTGTAGTCTAATCATTGCCTTATCCAAAATAATCCCACATGATAATCTTATAAAGAACACTCTTAAATGTCTCACTCTTAAATTGTATGAAGTTTTATAAATTCCCTGGGGAATTTTAATTTTTATTCATAATTTTTATCTTCTTTACTTCCCAAAGTAAATTGAGGCTTCTCTTAGTAGTTAATTTCACTTTTAATTAATAAAGTTCATCTTCATTTTGAACCTGAGTCATTCTTCACTTCCACCCAAATATGTGCACAGTAATGTTTTATAGTTCTGATTTATTTTGGAATTTTACAAAAAAATAGAGTCCCAACCTTCTTCCTTATAATACAGATTGGATTTGTGCATTCTACTAAGGATTTGATTGCTGTTGAATAAAGTAGTAGTATAATTTCCAGTTATCTTATTTAATGTTATGTATTAGAATGGGGCATCTGGTTTTCCTTTTGAGCCAGATTCATATGCTGCTTTGACTACCAGTGGCCGAAATGAAACATGGCCAACCATGTTAAGATGACAGTTCCAAGACCTCCTGGTTTCATCTGCAGATCAGTTAACAGTAAGCACATGGTGAATAATTTAGTAATACTGTCAGTTAATTGAATCCCAGAAGAAAATTCTTCTATTCCCCAACTGCTGAATAGTTATAATAATTGTTAAAGCATTTTTTTATCATATTTTGTTTCACAAGTACTTTACAATTAGAGTAGTTAATTAGCTCAATTCTAGCTAATTTAATTAGCTCTTCATTGCAAGAAACATTTCCGGATATTTACCATTGTTATCCTCATTTTGCGGATGAGGAAACCTGTAAGGATTTGGTTTATGGACTTTTGTGAGTTCAAGGAATCATTTCTACATTTCATTATCCATTAACTTAAGATATTTGTAGAATTCAAAAGGGAAATCGAATAGAGTATTTTACTTAAGCACGAATATATCTGGTAGTAATTAACTCCTACTAATTTTAGAAAACTGTTCATGTAAAATTCCTGAGGATATTTGGTTTTAGACCCTTAATATTTAGGCATGTTCAGTGGGCTGGCAGGGAGTATAATTAGGGGAGTGCTTATATATTCCTCCATTCATCACTTCATCTGGGGTTTGTTTTGTTAAACAGGGGTTAGAATACATAGTAAATGTACATCCGACTTAAAAAAAATATGAAAACCACAATTATCTGACCTATTCTCTGAATCATCGACTGTAATTAAACAAATATGAGGAAAAACAAAGTTCCAAGTCTGCCATTAAACATTTAAAATATGGAAATGTTAGAGATTCAGATTTTTTGGCAATATTCCAGAGCTTTTGTGCAAATATCTTCTCTTATTCTGTTGTTCGATGTAGCTGTGGTTTACTTTTCCTAATATTTATTAAATGGAAAATCAGAGCAAAAGAAACATAATTCAGTCAGTCACCAATGTTTATGGAGACTGTTGAGGCCAGAACATGGTCCCTAATGTTATGGGGAATTGTAAAAAAGCCAAATCCCGGGTCCTTAGGAAAAAAAAAATCCACTATCTAATGGGGATTGGGGATAGATAAACAAATGGCAGTCCTTAGACCTTACTTCTGTCTCTATAAAAGGCCTGGGATAAGATTATTCCCTAAGGCTAGGACAGAGAAGGCTCAGGAAGGGGAGAGGTAGCAGATTGAAACTACAGAAGTAGAAGCACACAAACTGTAAGTCAAGGATGTGTGTTAGTCTGATAAAAACAAAACAAAACAAAGCAAAACTCTTCTAATTCCAGAAATGAAACTAGCATCAAAGTCTTGGATCTTTTATTTTATTTTTTTAGTTTAGTTTTAAAATTTTTAATGTTTATTTATTTTTGAGACCGAAAGAGTGCGTGCGTACACACAGGAGGAAAGGGTCAGAGAGAGGGAGACAGAGAATCCTAAGCAGGCTCCGCACTGCCAGTGCAAAATCTGATGTGGGGCTTGAATCCATGAACTGTGAGATCATGACCTGAGCCACAGTCAGATTCTCAGCCAACAGAGCCACCCAGGAACTCCAAAGTCTTGACTTTTTTTAACCTATGAGTATTTATAAAGAGGCATAGGCACATAGAGTGTGCATAAGTATTGCTGCTAACTCCATATTTCCAAGATAAAAGAAGATTCTCTAACTAAAGAAGGTCATTGGGTTACAGTTTCTTACCACTCCTGACAGAGTTTTATCTCTACCAGCGTGGATGGAATTGTTCCAATTGCTGAGGAAAATGGGTCTTGTCCAGTCAGAGGGGGATAGAACTTTTGTTAGCTGATCAATGGGTAGATAAACAGTGGTGTAGACTGGCTATGAGTTCTTTTGAAGGCTGGTTCATAGAGGAGGCCCTTGGGTGTCTTAAAAGGCCAGTAGGTACAGTCCTGATACTTATCTAAGTGACTGATTAGGCAGTGGTTAGGCTGCCCACATGGAAGTGTTAGAAGGGAGACAGATGATACTCTGCTCATTTTTCAGATGAGAAAACTAAAGCTCAGAGAGGTTAATTATATTTCCCGAGGTTATATGGATAATTATGATGGGCCTTGGGTGTGAACAAAAGCGTTTCTGACTTTAAGATCCATGCTTTTATTAAGATAATAAGGTGGATATGATAAATAGATGGAACAATTATAGAACCTAACAATGGATTCAGAGACAGAGAAAGTAAAATTTGCTTCAGGAAACTGGGGGAGCATTTCTGTATGGTTTCTCACTATTATTGAAGATGTTGACTTAGTTTACATCAAGATGCTTTAATGCATCACAAATGTTTCTCAAAGTTGAATAATGTATAGGCTTTTTATTTTAATTATGTTATAATAATTATTATACTTTATTATTAACCTTTTTATTATAAGAAATCTCAAACACAAAGAAGTATAGTAAAATTAGCTCCCATATACTCATTATCCATCTTCCACAAATTTCAACATTTTGCCAATTTTATTTCACTGTTTTCTCAACTTTATCATTGCTGTTTGCATGAGTATTTTATTTAATTTTATTTTTTAAATGTTTATTTTGAGAGAGAGAGAGTATGTGTGTGTGTGTGTGTGTGTGTGTGTGCACACGTGCACATGAGTGGGGGAGGGTCAGAGAGCGAGGAAGAGAGAGAATCCCAAGCAGGCTCCATGCTGTCAGTGGGGAGCCTGACACGGGGCTCAGTCTCACAAATCGTGAGATCATGACCTGAGCCAAAATTAAGAGTCGGTTAAAAACTGAGAACAAACTGAGGGTTGATGGGGGGTGGGAGGGAGGAGAGGGTGGGTGATGGGTGTTGAGGAGGGCACCTTTTGGGATGAGCACTGGGTGTTGTATGGAAACCAATTTGTCAATAAATTTCAGAAAGAAAAAAAAAAAAGAGTCGGTTGCTTAACTGACTGAGCCACCCAGGCACTCATACATGAATATTTTAAAGGATCAGACATTCTGTTGTTTTACCTGTAAATATTTCAGTATGTATCTCTAACAATAAGGGCTTTACAAAATATAACAATGATGATATTTCACCCTTAATAAAATTAATAGTATCTTCTTAGTATTATATCATATTCAGTCCATAGTCAAATTTTCCCGATTGCTTCAAAAATATATTTAGTTTGTTCAAATCAGGATCCAAACAGTGTCCACACATTGCCTTTGGTTGTTCACGTCTTAAGTCTCAGTACTTTACATCATTTCTTCTTGCTCTCCCCTCCCACTACTTGCTGCTGTCAATTCTTGGATTCTTGCATGCCATGAAATTGCTGGAGATATGGAGCCATTTGTCCTATAGAATTTCCCATGTTCTGCATTTGGCTGATTGCATCTTATGGTATTGTTTATGTTTTTTGTATTGTTCCTAAGTCCCCTCTGTTAACTATAAACTGGTGATTAAATTCGGAGGCTTAATTAGTTTCAGGTTCAATTTGTTTTTTGAAGAAAAAAAATTTTTTACTTCCTATTGTCTCACCTCGTGAATCACATTATATTTGGTTGTTCTACTTTTAGTTTGTGCAGTGGTTGTGGTATGTTGGCCTGATCTCTTCATTATAAATGTTCCCATCAACATTTTGTTAATGGCTTAACAGTCATTAATATTCATTGCCTAGAACAATTATTCCATTAGGAGTTAGAAAATGATGATTTTTTAGTATTATTATTCCTTTTTCATTAGCTGAAATCCTTTTTTTTTTATGAAATTTATTGACAAATTGGTTTCCATACAACACCCAGTGCTCATCCCAAAAGGTGCCCTCCTCAATACCCATCACCCACCCTCCCACCCCCCATCAACCCTCAGTTTGTTCTCAGTTTTTAACAGTCTCTTATGCTTTGGCTCTCTCCCATTCTAACCTCTTTTTTTTTTTTCCTTCCCCTCCCCCATGGGTTCCTGTTAAGTTTCTCAGGATCCACATAAGAGTGAAACCATATGGTATCTGTCTTTCTCTGTATGGCTTATTTCACTTAGCATCACACTCTCCAGTTCCATCCACGTTGCTACAAAAGGCCATATTTCATTTTTTCTCATTGCCACGTAATATTCCATTGTGTATATAAACCACAATTTCTTTATCCATTCATCAGTTGATGGACATTTAGGCTCTTTCCATAATTTGGCTATTGTTGAGAGTGCTGCTATGAACATTGGGGTACAAGTGGCCCTATGCATCAGTACTCCTGTATCCCTTGGATAAATTCCTAGCAGTGCTATTGCTGGGTCATAGGGTAGGTCTATTTTTAATTTTCTGAGGAACCTCCACACTGCTTTCCAGAGCGGCTGCACCACTTTGCATTCCCACCAACAGTGCAAGACGGTTCCCGTTTCTCCACATCCTCTCCAGCATCTATAGTCTCCTGATTTGTTCATTTTGGCCACTCTGACTGGCGTGAGGTGATATCTGAGTGTGGTTTTGATTTGTATTTCCCTGATAAGGAGCGACGCTGAACATCTTTTCATGTGCCTGTTGGCCATCCGGATGTCTTCTTTAGAGAAGTGTCTATTCATGTTTTCTGCCCATTTCTTCACTGGGTTATTTGTTTTTCGGGTGTGGAGTTTGGTGAGCTCTTTATAGATTTTGGATACTAGCCCTTTGTCCGATATGTCATTTGCGAATATCTTTTCCCATTCCGTTGGTTGCCTTTTAGTTTTGTTGGTTGTTTCCTTTGCTGTGCAGAAGCTTTTTATCTTCATAAGGTCCCAGTAATTCACTTTTGGTTTTAATTCCCTTGCCTTTGGGGATGTGTCGAGTAAGAGATTGCTACAGCTGAGGTCAGAGAGGTCTTTTCCTGCTTTCTCCTTTAAGGTTTTGATGGTTTCCTGTCTCACATTCAGGTCCTTTATCCATTTTGAGTTTATTTTTGTGAATGGTGTGAGAAAGTGGTCTAGTTTCAACCTTCTGCATGTTGCTGTCCAGTTCTCCCAGCACCATTTGTTAAAGAGGCTGTCTTTTTTCCATTGGATGTTCTTTCCTGCTTTGTCAAAGATGAGTTGGCCATACGTTTGTGGGTCTAGTTCTGGGGTTTCTATTCTATTCCATTGGTCTATGTGTCTGTTTTTGTGCCATGAAATCCTTTAAATAATTTTCCATCATCAGCTTTTTGTTACCCTGAAAAACGGTTTATACAGATGGAACAAGATACATGCTTGATCCTTTCATCTGATTTATCGGTTTTCATAGTAATGGATTGGTACCCTAGCAATCTCCAGTGATGACCAATGAAGCTTTTTAGTATCATTATGAACTTAGGTGTGTGTGTATGTATATATATAATATTTGTTGTATTTAACTCAGGTACAATCATTATTCTTTTTTAATGCTAAAATTGACCCATTTAAGGCCAGTGAGAACCCTTTAAGTTGGTTCCTGTGTTCTTTTAACATGACCAAATTAGTCTTTGATAAATTTTTAGCTTTTCATCACAGCAGATACTGGGGGCTTATCTTATGCATTTCCTGATCCACTTGGGATCAGGTATTTTTCCAAGTATCTCTGGTTCCTTTTATTGAGGAATGGTATTTAGAAGCAACAATCTGAGAACTAGGGAAAAACCTTATGTATTCATGCTAACATTACAATTCAAATGGAAAACCATGAATTTTTGGCTGAACTTTTATATTTTATGCTCATATTTTTTTCTTCCATTGCCTCTTAACAATATTAGAATAATTATTTATTTGCTTTATGCTACAATGTACCCATAACAGGTGCACTAATAATAACACCAGTGTTAATGCTAACAGAAAGACTAATGAATGCAGTTTAAGATTTATTTGGTGTTCTTTTGGTCTTATAATAATATACCACATTCTGTTTTGAAGTTATTTCAAGTGTTTCTGTTCTCTGTGTGGTTATACTACCAACTTGATATACAGTTCAGTTCATTTGTTTTAATTAAAAAAATTTTTTTTTAACATTTATTTATTTTTGAGAGAAAGAGACAGAGTGTGAATGGAAGAGGGGCAGAGAGAGAGGGAGACACAGAATCTGCAGCAGGCTCCAGGCTCTGAGCTGTCAGCATAGAGCCCGATGGGTGGCTCAAACTCACAAGCAGTGAGATCATGACCTGAGCTGAAGTTGGATGCTTAAACGACTGAACCACCCAGGCACCTCTGATTTGTTTTAATTTTTAAGAAATGCTTTTTTCCTTTCTGGTTGATTTTTAGTTATGGAAAGCACTGACCTGGTCCCAAATTCAAAACTATGTAAAAAGATACATTAAATCAAATGTTTTCATCCATGCTCCCTCCACATTTCCCTTACCTCCCCCATAAAAACCAGTTTTTATTAGTTTTGGTTTATTCTTCCATTATTTATTTTTTTTAATTTTTTTAAATATATGAAATTTATTGTCAAATTGGTTTCCATACAACACCCAGTGCTCATCCCAAAAGATGCCCTCTTCAATGCCCATCATCTACCCTCCCCTCCCTCCCACCCCCCATCAACCCTCAAATTTATTCTTGAAAATATAAGCAAAAGTGTATATTTACATTAATAGTAATACTCACCTTACTTACAAAAAAAGAGCATACCACAAACATTGCCTTGTACAGTGATTTTTGGGGTTTTTTTGAGAGAGAGAGACATTTAAGGAGAGAGAGAGAGAGAGCCAGCTGGAGTAGGGCAGAGGGAGAATCTTAAGCAGGCTCCACACCCAGCATGGAACTTGACTCGGGGCCCAATCTCATGACCCTGAGATCATGACCTGAGCCAAAATCAAGAGTTGGGCACTTAGCAGACTGAACAACCCAGGCGCCCCCCTTCTTTTTTGTTTTCTGTGATTTTTTAAAACTTAACAATATGTCTTGGAGATCATTCCTTATTTGCATATACAGTAGAGATCTTGCTCATTCCTTTTTACAGTTGCATCATACTCTACTGTGTGATAATACAATAGTGTATTAAACCAGTCCCCTTTCATGGATGTTTGGTTTCTTTCCAATCTTTTGCTGTTATAATGGTGCTGTAATAAGTACTTTTGTGCACAGAAAATTTATATTTTGCTTGCTTATGTTTGGAGTAGATTCCAAAAAGTAGATTTGGGTAGATCTAAAAGGTTAAAGGCACAAGGAAATTCCCCTTCACATGTAATTATACCATTTTTGAATTCCTGCCAGGAATATAAGAAGGCCTTATTTCTTCTAGACTTGCCAATAGAATATGTTCTGAAGCTTGATTTCAGGACATATCCCTTTTAAATATTTTAAAAAAGTTTATTATTTATTTTGAGAGAGAGAGAGAGAGAAAGGGAAAGAGAGGGAAAGAAAGACAGAGAATGGGGGGAGGAGCAGAGAGAGGGAGAGAGAGAATCCCAAGCAGGCTCCATGCTTTCATGCAGACAGCACAGAGGGATTGGGGGTCGATCCCACAAACCCATGAGATCATGACCTGAGCCGAAATCAAGAGTTGGATGCTTAACCAACTGAACCACTCAGGTGCTCCATGACAGATCCTTTTTAAAGAGAGAACATTTCTGTAGACTCCCCGTGTTGATTAAAGTTATTTTTATTATTATATTACATAACTATGAGAAAACAAAACTATATATAGATTCTTTACACTTATAGTTATTATAAAACAATAAAACAAAAGCAAATATATATTAAATATAAACAAATTTCAAATCCAATACAATTTGTATTAACAAAATTAATACAATGAATGATGTTATTTTTCTGAAATGAAGTGGTCATATGAGATGTAAATATGATATTGACTCTCACAACACTCCAATTCCTTACACTGCATGTGGATATTCTATTGAGTGTCAGGTATATTGGCCAAGACCCTTTTGGTTACAGAGATGGAAACCCAATTAAAATTAGCTTAGAGAATAAGATAAGAACAACAACAAAAAAAAACTTTTGGGAATATATGGGAGCATATATACATAATTGGGAAGATGAAACCAGTATTTAGGAAATGGGTGGTCCCAGGGGTTACAATTCTTTCATTTAAATTTTGTCTCTACTTTTGCCCCTGGTTTCTTCCATGATAGCTTCATTCAAGATGACCCATGAGCAGCTCCAACTGAAATCATCTTTACAGATCAAGATCATCTGAGAAAAAAAAAAATTCCCTGGTTCCCTCCTAGTGTCTACAATTACTCACCAAAAAGGACTGATTGGCTTATTGGGGTCTGTCTCCTTTGAACCAATCGCTGAATCTTCTAATTAGCCATATTCTCCTTTGAACCAATCACTGAATCTTCTGATTAGCCAGCCTGAGTCATATGCCCAACTCCAAAGACAAAGTTAGCTCTCTTGATTTTCAGCCTTACCAAAAATCCCAAAAGGAAGACCTACAAGACAGATATCCTCACCATTGTGGAATGACTCAATTTTCCCACTATTCTCTATAGGAACTATTGAAAAATCTTAGTTTGGTTATAGTATATACCATTATATGACTTCTTCATATGATATAAGTTTATCATTTACACATTAGGTCTGCTTTGCTCTTTTTTTCAGTCAAACTGTAACACTGAAAATAGAGTTACCTGAAAGAAACTTGGTCACTGAAATGACATTACGCTTCTCAGTTCTAAGAAGTCATTAAGAAGATAGTTATGTGATTTTAATTTGAGCTGTCATAACTGTGAGAACCCAAGATTAAAATATAAAATATTTCAAGAGAAAACATCCAGACCCCCACCAAATCTGTGCAGATGCTATTTGAGGATTAACTCTTTAAAGCATAGATAAACATGGAATAAATAATTTCACTAATATGATTTTCTAATGGTTGTTTAATGATTTGAGTGTTTTAAAATCTGTTAATAAATTGAATATCAAATTTGGTATCCAACCTATAATTTACAAAAGCAAATATAAACATGAATATAAAATAAAAACAAATGTAAATATAAATCTACAGGCCAAATATAAAACTTGCGCCCACAAGAGCTTCAGCTTAATTGGGTTTACTTTAAACTCATTTTTGTGAAATCTTTTTTGTGTGGCAAGAAATCCAAGATCTCTGAATATCTCTTATGATGCTTGGGATTGAAGGGGTTCTATTTGCTATAGTTTACCTCAGTCTCCCCTCTCAATTATACTTTATTGGGAGTAGAGTTTAAAGACTAGAGAAATCTGTACTGCCTAGAAAGCTCAATCCTAGGAACTGAGAAAGAAACTTTGAGAGACTCCTCTAACTATTTTTAAGGTGTATAGGTAAAGCTTAGTGGGCATTTGGAAAAATTTATCTTCTTAAAAAAAACTATGTCTTTTTTACGAGTGCTCTTTTGTAGGTGTATGACTCTTGATTTCAGCTCAGGTCATGATCCCAGGGTTATGGGATTGAGCCCCACATTAGGCTCTGTGCTGTGCGTGAAGCCTGCTTGGGATTCTGTCTCTCTCTCTCTCTCTTTGCCCCTCTCCCATGCTCATGCATACTCTCTTTCCCTTTCTCTCTAAGATAAAAAACAAAACTATATCTTTTTTTAAGTTTATTTATTTATTTTTGAGAGAGAGACAGAGAGAGGGTCAGGGGGAGAGATTGTGTGCACACATGTGTGAATGGAAGAAAGGCAGAGAGAGAGAGAGAGAGAGGGAGAGAGAGAATCGCAAGCAGGCTCTGTGCTGCCAGACAGAGCCAAACGGAGGGCTTGAACTCATGAACTGTGAGATTATGACTTGAGTTGAAATCAAGAGTGAGACACTTAACCAACTGAGCCACCCAGGTGCCCTCAAACTATTTATTTTTAAAGGTAGTTGTACCTACTTCAGGTTGAAATGGACAGAGAGAAAAGGAAGGTTACTGGCTTTGCTTAGCTACAGAAGTCATAATAAAGACAGAATATCTAGCTAATTCAGCAAGTGTTTCTTGTGTACTTGATCTTTGTCTATCTCTACTAGCCAAGATTTTCTCATACATAGAATGATAGGTGGAGCTATATCATCACAAATTGTTGGCTTCTTTACTAAAGAAGTCTTTTGTGCTGAAGGAATAAGAGACTGGGTTAATATGGAGGTTAATGTAAGATATTAGAGAAAATTTGTTTCCCCATGAATTTTGACTTTTAAACAAAGATATCTTTTCTTCTCATAAGAACAGATATGGTAAAATGGTAAAATATGGAGAATCAGCCATATGGCTGGTGTGAAGATATTAGAATCTTTGTTTTGAAGTGCCAAATCTTCTCTACATAATGCTAGAGGGAGTTCTTACAGAAATTGAGGCATAGTTAAAAATGAACTGGAGTCAATCTTTATAAAAATTTACTTTAAAAAAATAACATAGTTGCATTAAAAAGGAGCACTGACTTTAAACAGCTTTTATATTTTGAAAAACAAAAATTTAAATGGGAGAAATGACCACCAACCATTTAGAAACCATACTGACATGATTATGAAAAGGCTGAGGGTGATTGAATTCAAGAACAGTGATGTTGCTTCACACGTGTCTCATGGCGGGGAAAAATATAAGATACCCAATCCTGAGGTAAGGTTGACTTCATGAATCACCCAGTTCCACGTAGATGCTTCCAATTTCTTAATGTGCCACAATTTTTGTGAGTGAATTTTATTAATGGTAACAGGATGTAGGTGCACAAACCCTTCCCTATGTCATTGTGAGATGGGAACCCTTAGTATGCAAAATTTCTATTGAAATTAAAGGTAATTTGCATAAGATCCACATCAGTTGCTTAATGCATAGTGTAGGCTGGCACCTGGTGCCTGTGACAAAACAACCTGAAAACCCCAAACACAGAATGGCTTTGTGCATGAATGCTGCTCAGGAAAGTGCTAGCTATTAAATATTTTCATAGTATTAAATATCCTGATATTTAATCTTAAGCAAGACTTTTAAAATCACTTATCATCACATTGCAGTTGATATGTAAATTTTAAAGCAATATTTCAAAAGGAAGCAAAATAATGCAGCTAAACTATTTATAAATGCTTCCATTTTAAAATAGTTTGCATCATATAAGAGTTAATTTGAACTCTCTCATATCAGTAAAATAATTATGTCATCAAGTGGAATTGAATCTTAGTTTCTCAGTTTGCACAAAAAAAGAAAATTCAAAAGCAGAATCAGAAATTAAATTGAAGTATAATCAATGTGTTTTTAGTAAAAAATAATAATAATAACATATGGCTGATGTTTTCAAAGCTTGGTTTTTATTTTATTTTTTAAAATTTATTTTCATTTTAAAGCTTCAACAGGGTTTTCCAGCAGGTGTCACTGTAGGCAAATATAAAATGATAAATACATAGTTCATACAGCTTGCCGTCAATGATTCCTTGAGAAAAGAGCAGGTTTATATTCAGACTTCTGAATTATTATTATGTGGTTGTTGTTAGTATCAGTTTTCTAGCATTATCTTCTTGTTGATGCATTCATAACTTAGAAACACTACTTAGTTGAAGAAACAGAAGTGGCAGTGTGCACTATGAAATGAGAACACGACAAACAGCACCCATTTTGAGGGGTAGAACCTTTACCATCTTATAGATGAGAATCCTGAAATCTTGAAAAGTCAAATTAAAACATAATATTTTAATTCTGAAGCCTTTGGGGATCTTTCCCTAACAGGTTAATCCATAATTTCCAATTTTTATGGTATCTGTATATGCTTTGTTACAAAAACTAAAGTTTCATCAGGAAGGAAAAGCTTTAAAAATATTCAGCAAAACACTTATCATTAGTCTGGGATAAATATTAGAAAGGGAAGGATGGTAATAGTAACAATAGTATTATTGGTTCCTTGAAATTATGGCTCAATAGTTGGGTTAGAGTTAAGTTCATATTATCCACTTTGCAAAGAACATTTCATTAGACCACAGAGGAACCATTTCTGAGCATATGATCACAAGGAAATCCAGACAATCCATTCTTTCTCTTTTCCCTCTTCTTTTTAGTATGCACAGCACAGGGAAGGGGAAGCAGAGTAATAATAAGGTACTGGCAGGAGAATTTTTCAGGAGTTATTTTTGCTGATTTCAGGTTTTCCGGTTTCCTGGTAGCTACATCTCCATGTAACTTTCACAGTTTCTAAAGCAGTGTTTGGTCTGCATCTGTAGACTAGACTTGCCTGTTGACGATACGACATGTGCAGATAGAATTTAAAAAGAAATGCATGCAACGGAAAGTGGTTTGGAGTACTCTCCTCACCCCACGCCGATGAAAAAGACCCACACGATTGAAAAAGTTATGTTTTATACAGTTCATTCTTAGGAGGACAAAATTACATTCCATGCATCCACACAGGTAAGTAAAAATATTATTTTCTCCATTTTATAATCAACTCACAAACTCTCAGGGAAATTGCTGCTTCCTGTGACTACAGTTCTCAAGCCCAAAATAGGATCCACATCTCCTGACTCACTTCTTTTCTCTAGAACACGTCACCTAAATTAGAGTTCCTTTTTGGCATCTAAATACATGTTTTCCTTTTAATAGTACTGCCAGACTTGACTGAGGCCTGACTGTACCTGGACTACGCTAAGTACTTCACACATGTTCTCTCAAGTAGTTTTCTCCTTCCTCCCCTTTCCTAGAAGGTGAGGACTATTGTCCCCATTTTACTGATACAGGAACAGATATAAAGAGCTCAACATGCACAGGATCCTGCAGCCAGGAAGGACGAAGAAGGATCTGGGATTTGGGTCTTGTCAAATCCCAAAACCTTTGCTCTTAACCACTACATGCCCACAGCAAAAGTGGCATTGTTATTTAGGGGAATAAGTCACACAACGAACAACAACTCACTTTTTCGTGGGCTTTAGATTAGAGCTAGCTTCATCCTGCTAAGATGTTCAGCTATAGTCCTGTAAAGTGACTGGCTATATTTAGAAGAATAATCTCATGATCTCTAATGATGTTTCCCTGATTTTGCTTATTAAACACAACCATACGTCTATACACTTAGGACAGGATTCTTAAAATCAAAGACTCATCTGAAAAAAGAGAAAACAAACTCTGAGCATTATCATCTCATGTCACATTTAAAGAAAAATAGCAAAAATAGTAAAAAAAACCACAAAGAACTAAGAATTAGTCATAGTTTAGTTTGCAACATGTTAGAACATTTCCATTTGAGGCCTTCCATTTGGGCTGTAACCTCTGTAAATGAAATGTGATTGAGAGTTTACAGTGGATTTGAAGTCAGAGAATCCTGGAGTGAAATCCTGACTCATTTCCCTGTTTCCTCATGTCTAAAATGGTGATAATAGCAAATAACAGCAAAAATGTATCCAGGGATTATTGTGTGCTAGCACTCTTCTAAATGTTTTATAGACGTATCTCACTTTTTTTTAAGTTCATTTATTTTGAGAGAGAGAGAGAGAGAGAGAGAGAGAGAGAGAGAGAGAGAGAGAGAATCCCCTGCTTGATTCTTCATGGCTCTTAAACTACCATGGGAAAATGCGTTCTTACATCATTACTAAGAATATTAAAAGAAAAATTTAAATGAGGTTATGTATGAAAGGCACTGTCATATAAACAATGCTTGGTATATAGAAGAAAACCAATTTGTTTACTTGTTTGTTTTTGAAACTAAAAGAGGGAGTGTGATAAACTTATCTCCAAGATTATAAGGGAAACTAAAAATGTCTTAAAGAAGCTAGGAATCTGTCTTAAGGAATATTTGGATTTTATTTTCTCATTTTCCTGTTAGATCATTAATTCTCACTTACTTGGTATGCCTCTGTGTCTGATAATGACCTGCTCACCATTATCTCTGGAATCTGTTTTCCTGTTCACCTTCTTGTTTTTCCATAAAGCTACTGTCCTTTAAAAGCTTATGGACTTTGTTCCTCATGGCTCAGGCCCCTGGGGGGTGAGGCTTGCTGCCTTTAGTTGCTACCTGGACCCAGTACTTATATGTCAAGGTTGGGAGTTAATGCTTTTGATAGAAATAAGGTTATGTTCAAGCATGCATATGTGCGTGTGCATGTGTGCATGCATACACATAGTTTATAAAGATTATACAAGTTTTGTTAGAAATTTAAAAGTTTATATAAAATATCAAATTTACTTTTTAAAAGGTAACTATATTGTCAAAAGTAAAATATGCTTATTGTATAAAGCTTGGCAAATATTGAAAGTATATATAGAGAAATCATAATCCCATAAAGAGAAGTAGCTACTGTTAACATTATATTCTTTTTTTCTAAATGTATCCTTTTGCTTAATTAACCCATGTGACTTTATAACTATTTAAAATATGCCTTTACATTAAAAAATTTATCATAGATTTACATTTTTAAAAAAACATTTGAACTCTCTTCTGATTCATGGTGAGCCATGGCACACTTGGCAATAGAGAAGTCACTGATCAAAGTGATTTTTTTTTTATGTATTATGTCATACATAAATAGTGACACAGGTGATGTCACTATTTTCCTTTCAGTTTTGAATATAGCAGTTATCTATTTGCTTCTCTTAGAGCATATTAGACATTTCAGGGGGCTCTTGCAGCACTACTAAAGAGGGATGCTGAAGATTGGAACAAACTGGAGGTCATGGGGACTGAGGTGAGGTGGTGTGCTGGACAGAGTGTGGTCTTGCAGGGTAGGGGGAGGGAGCTGTATAGTTATAGCCTGCCTGTTGGAGAACAAAAAACATGAAGCAACAAAGCTCTGTAAGAGTAATGTCTTAGTCCATTCAAATTGCTATAACAGTATTGTAGACCTGGTGGTTTATAAACAACAGAAATCTACTTCTCACAGTTCTGAAGGCTGGGAAGTCTGGGATTAAGGTGTTGACTGATTTGGTGTCTGGTGAGAGTCTATTTCTTGGTTCATGGACAGCCATCTTCTTGTGGTATCCTTACCTGGTGCAAGATGACAGGAGTTCTTTGGGATCTCTTTCTAAGGGACTAATCCCATTCATGTGGGCTCTAGCCTTATGACATAATCACCTACCAAAGGCTCCCTTCCCTAATACCATCACAGTGGGGGGTTAGGATTTTAACATATGCATTTTAGGGGGACACAAACATTCAGTCTATAGCAAGTAATTGCCCTTTAAAACAGGAAGAGACAATGAACTCAAACTCAGTAGAAGAGCTAAGGTAACAACAAGCTGATATTTTCTCTTTGATAAGTATTAGGAGGTTTTAAAAGGCTATAGAGGTTAAAACTCTCTGAGGTCTTTAAATACATGGACAAAAACAACAGAAAGATGTGAGTATGCTTGGTTCTGTGGTTATTTGATGCTGGAGTACAAGGTATAAAAGAAGGTAAGGGCTTTCTCCTAAAGTAAAATGAAAACTGGAGTGAGATTAAAATGGATTAATAATGCTTGAAGGTTAGTGGGGAAAAAATACTGAATTTAAATTTCTTTCAGTTTTGCCCTAAGTTATATATAATAGTTTCTTCTGGTTTTGTGCCCTCCAATCACCATTGCATATAACACACAAAATGGTCTTGTAAAGAATTAAATTGAATTCCATCACTTGCCTACTTAAAAGGTTTTCTAAATGGCTTTCAGAATGTTACTGAATGAAGACCTGAATGAAAACCCTTCACTCATAATTCCCAGCCCCAATGATCTTGTTTGAACCTCTACTGAGCCGCTTCAACCTAAACCAGTCTCTCTTCCTCTATTCATTTGGTGGATGTCAGTTCTCAGCTTGGTGTCCCTCCATCCTGGACAAAGACAGATATAAGTCCTAAAGAGAATAGATGCATTATGTTCATGGAAAAGAGAACAGGTTGTCCCAAATCTTCAGGTAGTGGGAGTGATCTATGACCAGGAAATTATTTATAATAATTTATACACACACATATGTAGGTATACACACAGACACAGGTGATGTCATTTCCAGGAACACAAAGACATGTGATCTTTAGGATGACTTGAAACAAAAATTAAATGAGAGTAACTGTGGGGTTGAAGTAACTTTTGTAATTTGGTGTGGGTGGCTAACTGATATTAAATCAGGAGCAAATTTATATAGTTTTAAGATTAGTAGAGGAGATGCTGGTAAAGATGAAAAAGCAGTCACACATTTTTAAGGGACATTTGCTGCAAAATTTTAATGTTAATCTAGGCAAGTATGACTCCCGTGAGGAGAATGCCTAAGGCGATATGTCATTCATCCATTCATTCTGTTCACTTATCTATGTATCTTCCTTCATATTCCAAAAAAAATTTTTTAAGTAGCTTTCCACATTTCCCAGAAGAACTGGCTTTAAAGCATATATATATTTTTTAATCTGAAGAACAAAATTGGGGAAGATTGAAATTGAGAAATCCTCATTAACCATTTGAGAGCCGTATGCTTTGAAATGGATCCATCTACTCATCCTTAATCTATCCATCCATCCATCCATCCATCCATCCCATAAATCATTCATCCAACATTTATTAAATATCAGCTACATTTCAGATGCTATGCTAGGAATTGGGCTTTCAAGGCACATATTCTTTTCCACTGATGGAGATGGTGAGCTTAAACTATGAAACAGTCTTAAGTTATAGAATGATCATTGGATTGAAAATCAGAAGAACTGAGTTTGACTTTGTCTTCACCCTTTATTTTCCTGTTTTCTTTTCTTCTCTGAGCCCTGGGGACTCATTTCCTCACATTGTCTGTGAAAGAAAAGTAGACCTCTGACACTTGAGAGGTGTCTTGCTTGGCTGTAGGTATAGTACTCAATATATAGTCAGCTTTCCATAACATTTTATTAAATAAAAGAATGAATAAAGAAATTATTATGTCTTGAGGCCTTCAGGAATCCAAATTTGGGAATATGATATTAGCATACTTTCCCTGTAAAATCAATCAAAGTATATAACCAATAGAGATGGGAGCAGATGGTAAATGTCAAGTTGAGAAGTGCTATCATGATGACCTGTCTCCCTAACTCAGACTATTTAACCCTTTCTTACTAAGAGTCACCCACAACCACCTCTGCATGGCTTCTCAACTTATTCCGTCCTCTGCCATTTGTCATACTTCATCTCAACTCAATCCTTAGCCAGTTTTATCAGTCCTGAGCTCCAGAACACTCTCCTCATGGGCCTTCTCTCATTTTCTTCTCTCCACATTCATTCACTGGCTAAAAACTCATAGTTATACAGCAGCTTTCCATAGGGCAGACTTCAAATGGAGGCCTCCATACAATGAGGAGTGACAACTTGACAGGCCAGTTAGGGGACTCTGTACTTCAAGATATAGGCTGACTTCTTGTTCTGGACATTGCTTTCTTCCTTTACGGATTTATTTACTCCTTTCCAGCTGTCTGTGTCTATAGGAAACAATCTACAAAACTAACCTCTCCTGAGGTGTGACTGATTCATAATGACTTAAGCTTGCCTTGGGAAATTAACCTTTTCAAATGGCCTCATACATAAATAATGCCCCCAGTGCACTCTGTGGTAGAATTTTGGCTAAATTCTGTAGTAACAGGCTAATGGAGGAGATCTATTTGAGCTGTGGCCTTTCCTGGTGATCTCCATTCAGGAATGAACTAAAGACTGCTTATATCTGGACCTGTGGAATGGTGGCTCCATTTATGCATTCATTCATTTATCACACTCATATAGAAGTCCTACTATGCATCAATACTGCAGGAGGTTTATAAAAAGGAGGAAAAACAGCCCTGCTTCAAAGAGTTCATAGTCTACTAAGTATTTAGATGCATAAACAGATCAATATGACACAGCACGTTAAATGGAATGATTGAGATACAGCAAAGAGTATTGGAAGAGCAGCTGACCCATGGGTAGGGAGCTTAGGGTTGGTTAGAGAAGACAATGGGAAAAAAGGCTGGAAAGATCTTGAACCTACCCAAATCTAACTTATGGTAGGACCAGAGAGCTTAAGATTTGAGAGTGATCATAATAGAGTCCAGTCAGAAAGATAGAGCCTGTGGCAGATAGTTAAGTATAGGGAATTTAATGTGAGGAAGTAGTTCTAAAGGTGTTGGAAGGAAAAGCTGAAAGACTAAACAGGAGACAGGAAGGCAATCCAGAAATTAGTAACAGCAGGAAGCTGCCAATATCCATAGGGCTGGAGGGACTAAAGATGGAGGTGTTACAAAGCCCAGAAGCCAGGACTGCCTGGGATCTGTGGGAGCTGAGACAAGAGAGGATACAGAGCTACTGCCAAAGACATTATGGAATCATAAAGATGGGGAGAAATTCCCTAGTCCATTTTCTCTGTGCTCTTGAATCATTTGTCACTGCCTCCCTTTGGCCAAGCTAGCTGTAAGCCAGTTAGCACGTGCCTGAGAATGGAGTTTACAGGAATCAGCCCTTAGTGATAGAGAGCAGAGCTGGGGATATGTGGGAATAGGTCTAAGAGCAAAAAGACAAATGACTAGCACAGTCATCTTAGCTGTCCTTATCTCACCTACTAATTTACAGAGGACACCAGGGCTCAGAGCCATCATTTGCCAAGGCTGTCCTATTCATTTTTAGTAGAGCCAAGTCTGGAAACTGGGAGAAAAGTAATGATTTAAGTAGGATTTATGGAGGCATTATTACTTTCCAGGCCATTTGCAAGGGTTCTCACACATATTGTCATTAATTCTTCCAATATCTCTATTTAGTGATCTTCTGACTCCCAGTCCAGTTTGTTCCCAAAACCAAATAACCTAACATTGAAAAAAAAATTAATGTCATCTTTGAGCCACAAAAGACTTATAGGAAAATCTTCAGGGAAAGGCTGAAGATCTTTTAGTATTGTTTAGTATCTAGTCCATGTATTAGCTTGGAGCAGGCTTCATCTGTACATTAGCTTTCTAACAGGATAAGCTCAGGGATGCCAAGTGAGTGGAGCACAATGTGTGGCCTGGGAACACGTGCCTTGTCAACTATAGACTTGGGGCTGTGTTCTGTCTTCCATGGCTATATTCTGCTATGCCACAAATGCCTGTCATTGCAAATGTGGTGGTGGAAAACACATATTTGTTTAAAATTATGACTCAATTCAGACGTGTTTTTTTGTGATTTTGTACACTCCCTAGTAGATAAAATATATACAACTGCAATCATAAATTTTTTTAATGTTTTTATTTATTTTTTGAAGGAGAGAGAGAGACAGAGCATGAGTGGGGGAGGAGCAGAGAGAGAGGGAGACATAGAATTTGAAGCAGGCTCCAGGCTCTAAGCTGTCAGCACAGAGCCCAATGAGGGGCTTGAACTCACGAACTGTGAGATCATGACCTGAGCCTTAGTTGGACGCTTAACCAACTGAGCCATCCAGGTGTCCCTACAACTACCATCATATAAGGTTGGAAAAGGGCTCCTCTTGCTTGGTAAGGTAGAGAAATTACCTTGTGAAGTATTGCCATGGAGAAGTAGAGTATTTTAGAGGCAGCTAGGCCAAATTAATAATAGCTAGCATTTGCTGAGAATTGTGCTTTACGTATAATAAATCATCAATTCTCATGGCAAACCCACAGTCAAGCCCTATTATGATTAAGACCCCCATTTTACACATTAGGAAAGAAAGGCACAGATGAACTGGGTAAGGTCTTTGAACTGATAAGTGGTAGAGCTAGGACTTGAACCCAGCCAGTCTGATTTCAAGGTTCACATTTTAAACCATTGCTTATTCTGTTTCTGAAATGTGTTTTTACTCTCCTACCCTATTTTTGTTCCGTCACATCAAGGTAAAAGTTGAATAAAAGGGTATAAAGAAGATGGCTATAGACCTGTAAAAGCCATTGGCAACAAATGATTAATAGGCATTTTGGGAAACTTTACTTACATTTTTTAAAAGCCATTTTAATATTGGTATTCTTTATAGGTAATGATAAAATATACATATATATTTCTCCTCATTTTCAGACTCACAATAATCATGTAATTTCCTTCACTTATGATAGAGCAAACTGTTAATAAATTGAGTGGTTAGTGCTTAAAGACTGTTAAAAACCACTTCAACTAACATGACAATCCCATCTTTACAGTAATACCAGGTTGTTAATTAGCTGAACTACCCAAATACAGAGATCATAGTTAAAATGGTTTTGAGTGGGAGGTGATAATGATGCACTGCCTGTTTTACAACATGCTCTATGTGGTGCACTTCAGCTCATATTTTTTAAAATAAAAATTTCCAACACTATTTAAAAGCTCCTTTTCTTAAGAGTAAGATTCCTCTGAAAAATAAAGGTCTTGTTAATTAAATAGTTATATAAACAAAGCATCTTATACCAATGGGGAACTATATATGAATGAAATGTTCAAAGTAAGGAAGTTTTCCCTACTCTACATGCAGAGAGGAAAATGTCATCCCTTGGAACTTGTTGGAAATGCTAGTTTTTGAAAACTTATGATGGTTGAATTTATAAAAAAATATTTTTATTTGAAAAAAAAGTCATTTTTACTTCTCAATAGTAGCCACTGTTAGATCACTTGAAACACAGTAAAAATTTCTCCAGTCTTTTAAATTTTATTTTAATTTTTTAACTTTATTTATTTATTTTGAGAGAGAGAGAGAGACAGAGAGAGAGAGAGACAGAGAGAGGGAAAGAGAGAATCCCAAGCAAGTTCCGTGCTGTCAGCATGGAGTCCAATGCGGGGCTTGAACCCACGAACCATGAGATCACAACCTGTGTCAAAATCGAGAGTCAGGTGCTTAACAGACTGAGCCACCCAGGCATCCCTATTTTATTTTATTTTATTTTATTTTATTTTATTTTATTTATTTTTGAGACAGAGAGAGAGACACACTATGAGTTGGGGAGAGGGCAGAGGGAGAGAGAGAAATTTCCAAGCAGGCTCTGAGCAGTCAGTGTGGAGCCAGATGCAGGACTCAATCCCACAACCCTGGGATCATGACCTGGGCTGAAATCAGAGTTGTTCTCTCAGCCTGCTGAGCCACCCAGCACCTCAAAATTTCTCCAGTCTTCATTTCACTGCCCATTTCCAGAGAAGGATGTGTGATCTTTTTGCTGAGGAAGAAG
Organism: Prionailurus bengalensis; assembly: GCF_016509475.1. NCBI lineage: Eukaryota > Metazoa > Chordata > Mammalia > Carnivora > Felidae > Prionailurus > Prionailurus bengalensis. The sequence goes on along the minus strand of NC_057350.1, from coordinate 86,404,363 downwards.
GACCCATGGTCTATTATTTTTTCTACATTCCCAGTGAGTGTCTCTCATTAGGGCTGTGTCTTGAGCAACCACATCACATCCATTTCATTCCATAGCCAAACGGCATTTACTGAACAAATATTTTTTGAGTATTTTCAATGTTTCAGGCCTTGGGCAAGATTGAGGAATAATTCATAAGAAATGGGTCCTGACCTGAAAGAGCTGCCCATCTAGGAGAAGAGTCTGAGATATAAGGGGAAAATTACAGTGGATTTTTTTTTATTTCAAGAGAGATCCCATATAGAGTGCAGTGGGAACAGAGGCAAGAACAATGATCTACACCTTGGTTGGCAGAGGAAGGGAAATAGTGGAGTATTGCTGGCCAGGAGAAACTTTGGAAAGAAAATGATAGTTGAGCAACTGGAATGATAAGTGAGTGCCAGGAAGAGAATTACAGCCAGGAGGTTGAAAAGCATAAAGGCTAAGGTGGTGGGGTGGAGAGCAGAGGCTGAAGAATTGGACAAACTTGAATTTGAATTCTGTGCTGTGTAATCTGAACAAGCAACTTATCCTCTCAGAATGAAATGGAAAGATTAATGGTAATGTATATAATATCCCTGGGAGAGTGCCAAGCACAGGTTTCAAGGAGGGCTGCTTCTCTTCATTCAAGTCATTCATATATAACTTTAATGTCACTTCCTGACACCTTTTCTAAAGTTACCTCTCACCACAGCTGGATTCTTTATTTGGTTACATACTGATTGCCATATCCCCCACCACTAGAATGTAAGTTCTATGAGTACAGGGATTTGTCTTGTTCACTGCCATATTGCCAGCCCCTAACTACTGCCTGGCATATAGGAGGTGCTTAATAAATATCACCATTATCACTAATGTTATAAAGTCATGAAAGTAAATGGTGGTGATTCATAGATACTCTATGGCTATAGATCAGGGCTCGTTGATGGGGCGGAGAAGATGAAGCTAGTGACATACTCAAGGTTTTAACTGTAAGTTTCTAAAGGTTCTGGCAGGTGTTTCAGTAGATCTTTGGACAGGAATCAAAGTTCACATTGTCAGTAGGCACCAGGAATAAAAAGTCAGTAGATTTCTTGCTATTGTAATTTAAGAGATGCTGAAGCCTCACCTACTCTGACTTTGAGGAAATTCTGTTTGTCTTTTCTATTCCTTTGTCTTAAGGCACTGAAGTCCTGTGTATTTGAGAGGAGTCACCCAGGCTTTCTATTCCAGCCAAATAGTATTCATCTTCTCCATCAAGAAAATAGAATCTTTATTATTTAGATAAACTGATTGTGGCAAAGTTAATTGTCCATGTAGGATCAGAGAGTATTGGAGCTGGATCCACTCTTAATTTGGTGACAGAGGAACAAAGTCTGCGCACAGTTGCAGAGCCACTGTTTCTTCAGTCTATGTTCCTTCCGCTGTGCTCCACTGTCTTTCCCTCATGTTTTATCTGCCTGTCTCCCCTACTTTGGCCTTCTGGTGGAGCTGTCATTCACAAACCTATTGCTCTGGATAACAGTGATTGGTTCAGACATGGACACCTGACCCAAACAGGGTCAGTTAGAATCATCCCTGAGGGGGACTTATGGATGTGTAAAGAATTACTTAGATGTTTCAATTAAATGTCACTTATTAAATGAGTGGATTGAATAGGCCATATTTATATTTTGTCAAGTGGAATTGCCATATAGCAACCCACAAAATAGAAACTCCCAATTTTATGATAGAATACCTTCCTGAAAACCTGGAGTGTTATACAAAAGACTAACCATGAGGTGTTTAGTTATTTGCTGGATGGTTGTTAAATAGCAAATAGGGTGGTGAAGGCATCAATGCAGTAAAATGTGTTTGTTTGGCAACACCAAATTAACAAATCCAAAAAGGACACCTACCTATCGAATGTATTTCAACCAATTTATGCTCAATGTTCCCAATGTCTGCCAAAAAGTTTTATGATTAATTTTTCAAAACAGTTTTGTTGAAATTGTGACTCAGAGTGCTTTGACGATATGGATGCTTAACTTTTATAAATATTTTTGTGTATTTCACTGTGAGCTGATAGTTAACCTTGCACCTTAACATGTATTTCACAAGCATTTTCTGCCATATTTCTTTTTGCCATTAGCTACTATACTGCACACTAGGTTCAGAGTTTCATTTCTCCCTTTGGGCTGAATGGTTCATTTTTTGTCTATGGTGTAATAAGTGTCATTTACACCTATGTTGTAGAAACAGAGTCTCCAGTCCCTTGCCAAAAGGGTCTGTGCTTTGTATGGTATTTATAAAGATGATTAAGAAATGATTAACCATGTCTGCCCTCAAGAAAGTCACAGTCCAATGACCAGGTTACTGGTATAGAGACCCTCTTTCTGTAGAGATAGGCAATATATATATATATATATATATATATATATATATATTCAGGGGACACTTGCCCATGTTAATTCCAATGAATTGTTATTTAGAGAGCCTACTGATGACTAGGAAATTGGTAAGGGATTTGGTGTGCCACTAACTTTTTCTCCCTTTTGATACTCTATCAGTGGAGTACATATACAAAGACCTATGACCACAAGAGAAATGAACTTTTGTTATTTGATGCAGATGTTTCTGGTTAATTCTGTCATAGAACTGGCCTAGATTTGAGACTGAAATGAGGTTTCTCTCCTACCAAATTGAAATGGTCAGGCTCACAAAAGTCCTGATTCACTTAACCAATAGGAGAGAACCTGGAACATAGAGAGATAAAGGGTGGCCCAGTTCTGTTGTGTTTAATATGGAGAGACAAAAAGCACGAGCAGGACTGATATATCCAAAGGGGAATGTGAAGAAATGGCCAGAGTGCACTTGACACATGAGCACTAATTTAAATTTTTTTCTAAATGTTTATTTTTGAGTGAGAGAGACAGAGCATGACCGGGGGAAGAGCAGAGAGAGAGAGGGAGACACAGAATCTGAAGCAGGGCTCCAGGCTCTGAGCTGTCAGCATAGAGCCCAATGTGGGACTCGAACTCATGAACTATGAGATCATCACCTGAGCCAAAGCTGGATACCTAACCAATTGAGCCCCCCAGGCACGCCAGCACTGATTTGGAAAAAAATTTTTTAATGTTTATTCGTTTTTGAGACAGAGAGAGACAGAGCACAAGTGGGGGAGGGCAAGAGAGAGAGAGGGAGACATAGAATCTGAAGCAGACTCCAGGCTCTGAGCTGACAGCACAGAGCCCTACGTGGAGCTTGAACTCATGAACCGTGATATCATGACCTGAGCTGAAGTCTGACACTTAACCAACTGAGCTACCGAGGTTCCCCAATACACTGATTTTTAAGAGTGACCTAAATCACTAGTAAAATGTGTCCAATGAATGTCATATTTATAACCTTGACCTTTACCCCAAATCTAGGGCTTATAGACTATAATAGTCATTGTTTTATACCTTTATTTTTTTTCTTTTTATTTATTTAAAAAAAATTTTAATGTTTATTTACTTTTGAGAAAGAGGTGGGGGGAGGGGCAGCAAAAGAGAGGGAGACACAGAATCTGAAGCAGGCTCCAAGCTCCGCGCTGTCAACACAGGGTCCTGATGTGGGGCTTGAACTCACAAACTGCAAGATCATGACCTGAGCTGAAGTCAGACGCTTAACAGACTGAACCACCCAAGTGCCCCTATTTTTTTTCTTTTTAAACATAATATGGCTCAGAACAATCTACTTAGAAAATTTATCCTTCATGAAGAATAAGTATGGCATGAGAGGAAGGCACCAGGGATGTTTTCTATAAAACTGGAAAGGAAAAGGAGCAGATTTGCTTTTCTGTGACTTGAGGCTAAAATGTGAGATGAGGGAGAAGCATAAGGTGTTTGTAGTAGAGTGAGCTCCACAGGGTCAAGAGGTGAAAAGGAACAGGTCAGGTTTATTGTCTATCTGGAACTTTAAAGCTCAAGGGCTAAATAAGGAGAGTGGAAAGAGGCTTGATATAAAGCTGGAGAGTCAAGCTTAGAATGGATTATAAAGAATTCTATTATCTCCATACCTCAAATTTAGCCTTTTATCCTGGAGGCTGTAACTTGTCCTTGAAAATATGGAAACGAGGGAATGACAGGATTAGATTTGAATTTTAGCCAAAGCTCTTTGGTGAAAGTAGATTAGAAGGAATCTGTTATGAATTGAACTGTGTCCTCTTTCAAAGAAGATAGTTGAATTTCTAACCCCTAGTACCTCAGAATATGACCTTGTTTGAAAATAGGTTCATTGCAGATGTAATTAGTTAGGATGAGGTCATACTGGAGTTGAGTGGTTCCCTAATCTAAAATGACTAGTGTTGTTATAAAAAAAAAAAAAAAGGCAATCTGGACACAGAGACAGACATGCACAAAAGAAAGATAATCTGAATAGACAGGGAGAAGATGACCGTGTTAAAGTTAAAAAGAAAGGCCTGAAACGGTTTGTTCCTTTATAGCCCTCAGGAGGAACCGACCTTGCCAACACATTGATTTCAGACTTTTTGCCTCCAGAACTGTGAGACAATAAGTTTCTGTTATTTAAGCCCCCCCCCCCCCAATTCATGGTACTTTGTTACGGAAGCCCTAAGAAACAAATACAGAACCCAAAATTGTAGATCAATTTAACACTAAGGTGTGGGATGGGGTAAAGAGAAAGTATCTGGAAGTATTCAGGAAGTAGAACTGACAGAACTTGGTGACCAATTTAATGTGTGGAGTTATATAGTGATTAAGTTAGACCTAGATTTTGGTCCTGGCTCACTCACTGCTTAGCTGTGTGAACTTGAGCAAGTTACTCATCTTCTTAATGCTTCAGTTTTTTCATCTATAGAGTAAGTCATTAGAGTTCCTATCTCATTGGGTTCTTATGACAGATAAAAGAATGTGTGTTAAAATTATATGATGGTGGTTTGGAAAATACTTAATACTTAAAGTATTCAATATTAAGTACTTAATATGGTAATATTGGCAAATATAGCAAACACTCAACCAATGGTTTTGTTTGTTTTTTGTTCTTTAATATATGGATCATGTGAAAAGGAATTGAGAATGACACCTGTTTCTGACTTGGCCATCAGATAGGGCTCTGATATTATTCAGAAACAGGAAAAATATTGGAGAAAAATGTGTTTGGGAGGCAGGATAATAAATTCCATTTCAGTTGCATTTTATATATATATAAGGAAATTATCTATTACTAAAATTATACCCTCTTATTGATTATACCTCAGTTTAAAAAATAAAATAAAATAATACACTGCCTTACCTTTTATATTGGCTTTCATGAAGTTCAAGTTTGACACTTTCAACTTAACAAAAAGTTTATGTTGTCCATTGAAGATAATCTCACATGGAAAATGAGGTGAGCACCATTGTGTTTCTAAGTTATTAGAGAAAACAAAAATCATATTTATTTAAAAACCTTTTAAAAGCCTATATTGATTGAATTGACTGTTACATTGGAGATAGAAGTATTGACTTTTGGCAACTTGACCAACAATTAGTTCTTAATTAACCTGAGGTTTTCAACTTATGATCATCTTTTCTCTTGGATGAATGATCTCAGATGTGGCAATCTGGCAGAGAAATTGAATTATCTGACAAAAATTATCCTTGGCTAGGTTTCAGGTCTAGGGTTGCCAGGTAAAATACAGGATACCCACCTAAATTTGAATTTCAGATAAGCAACGAATACTTTTAACGCATAAATATGTCCCAAATATTGCACAGGACATATATATACTAAAAAAATATTCACTGTTTATCTTAAATTCAAACTTAAATGATGTTCTGCATTTTTAAATGCTAAATCTGGCAACTGTATGTCAGTTCTCTTTGATGGAATGTGCTTCTGTGGAAATATTTAAAAATAGGCTAAGTTCATAATCATCCTGACTTGAGGTATAGTTTGCCTAAAACTTGGTCTTGATTTCTTAAGAGCCTTTCTTGAGCTCAGGGACATGCAATTAATGATTTAATGGAAAACATGGAAACAAGTACATTGGGCGTAAATACTGCTAAAGCTAATGCAGTATTTAACTGTTTATAGGGATCAAAAGGCTCAACCACATATACAGGTTCTCAGAGTGATATATATTTTTTATCAGGCTTTATTTAACAGATTAATTTCCATGGGCAGCTACTTTGTTTTCTCTCTACTAATGGTAGATTAGGACATAATGAGTATATCTGTTTGTTTAATGAAGACAAACCTGCATGTTGTGCTTATCTTTGTATAATATAATGTGCTTTTGTATACAATTTATTTGATTATATTCTAAGAAATAAAACCACAAGCTATTTTTGAAATGATTAGAATCATGGTAACATTTTAAGTAAATAGAGGATGAGATGAGATGAAACTATGTGATTTTAATTTGGGCTTTAAATCTATCTACAGGGCCCTCTTTGTTTTCTTTCAGCTCATCTATTCCTTTGCCTTTTGAGTTTGCCAAGAAGCCTTCATGGGACCATTCTGCCCCAGTCTTGAACACCCACAAGCAAGGAATGGCACATAGGAAACAACTGGAAAGTTTTGCTTGTCAATCTGGGCATGCGATTCTGTTTGCTGCAGATATTGCAGTGGTTAATTTGTGCTTGTTCACTTAAAATTAATCAGGTCTTTTGCTATAAGCCATGCCACTTTGACTTTTCAGAATCATTTATCTTCTAACTCTCTGTGACTTACTACATTGCTCGTGAAGTAATCATGCAGAGATGAAAATTACACTTTTCACTTTCCTCAAGTATTTACATAAATATCTTAAAAATGGGTATTAGTTATTTAAAGAGCCTGAGGTGAATTAGGAACACAAATAAGTTGAGCCTCACTTCTAAGGAGAACAAAGTAACATCAGTCATTCTAGACCACAGATTCTGAGAAATTTACTTATAAAATTCTTATATTTGAAAAAAGAAAAATGCAATAAAAGGGGTTTCCTCGCCAACTTTTCATGGCCCATGGTTACAGAGCAGCTTAGACCAACTGGCCACCTCTGGAGGACACCAGTGAGAAACAGTTTCCTTTTTCCTCAGCAAATGAACATCCCTTTATCCTCCCATTTTTTGTTCTTTAGATTTAAGGTGCTGGGAGAGAAGGATGGATTAATAAATTCACTATAAGAACCCTTAGCCTCTACCCTGTACTTTGTTACTACGTGGATTTAGGGTAAAACAGTGCTATAAAGGAATATTATAGAACCTCAGTATGCAGAGGCGGCTTTTAGGAGGAGTATCTAACCAATGCCATGAATCAGGGAAGAGTTCTTAGAGGAAATGCCTTCTAAGTTGAGAAAGAAAAGATGAGTAGGAACTGATGGTGAAGAGAGTATTGCAGGTAGAGAAAGGAGCATGTGCAAAGACCTAAGAGCTGAAGGAGAGCCACTAATTAGAGAATTGAAATTAGTTTAATTTGTCAACGAGAGTTCTAGGCCAGATTAAGAAAAATGTCATAAATCATTTTTAAAAAAGGATTTTTTCCTGAGAGCTTTGTTGAAGTATGAATGGGTGGTTTAAAGTTGTGGAGGGCATAATAAGATTTACACTTTTTGAAAGATGTGGAGAATGGACTTGAGGGGGATAAAATGAGAGCCAGGAGAGCCGTTACAATGCTTTTCCAGTAATCCAGGTGAGGTGATGGTGACCTGAACCAGGAAATTGGCTGCCAGAATAGATCCAAGAAATACTTAAATGGCAGAGTTGACTGAACTTGATGATTGGCAGGTCATGGAGAATGAAATGAGGGAGGTTGTATGATGACTTTCAAGTTTCTGTACTGGAAAATTGAACTATGATAGGATAAGAAATAGAGGAATAGGTTTGTACATGAAGGGGTTAAATAAGAGATAATGAGTTCAATTTTAAGCATATTTTAGGTACTTGTGGATATTGAATTAATTTATTCAGTCAACAAATATTTATGGAGTACCAGTTACATGCTGGGCAATGTTAGTGAGGGTCCCTGGAGAAGAACAGTGAATGTAATATTTTAAAGATTTTAGTCTTGTTGGGAAGATATACAATAAATTATGAATATAGTAAGTGTATACAATAAATCTGAGCACTGGTTATGGAAGAAAACACATTTATGTATTTATTAGTTTTATTTATGAATAAGATCGCAGATGTCAAGTAAGACACAGTACTGCCTGGCAATGCCTTATCAGTCTTTGGTCCAACTTCTCTTTCCTCAGATCTCCCTCAGCCTCTCTTTTCTTCTCACTTTCAACACAATTCACAAAAGGAGAAACAACTCATCTTTCCAGCACCAGGTCCGCCAGCCTAACTGCATTTGTATCCAGGTACTCTGCCTTTCCACTGTGGGCAGGGATGAGTTGTCCTTGTCCTTCCCAAGGTCAGGTCGTGCTTGTGCATAGGAGCTAGTCCCTTCTTACCTATTCAAGCGCATCATGTAATAATCCTGCCTTAAAACCAAAACTTTTGATTTAATGTCATCCTCTACCCACTACCTTATTTCTCCATTCCCCCACCCCTTTATTTACTGAGAGAGAGGGAGAGAGCATGAGCAGGAGAGAGGGAATCCCAAGCAGGCTCTGTGCTGTCAGTGCAGAGCCCATGAAGGGATAGATTGCAGGAACCGTGAAATCATGACCTGAGCCTAAATCAAGAGTTAGACGCTTAGTCAACTGAGCCACCCAGGCACCCCTACATTTTCCTTTATAGCAAAAGTCTCTAAATGAGTATGCTTTTTTTTTGAGTTTCAGCTTTATTGAGGTACAGTTAGCACATAAAGTTGTAAAATGTTTAAAGTGTACATTGTGGGGATTTGATATATGTATAATAATGAAAGGACCCCTTCCCCCATCTAGTTAATTAACCCTTCCTTCCTTCCTTCCTTCCTTCCTTCCTTCCTTCCTTCCTTCCTTCCTTCCTCCCTCCCTCCCTCAACCTTTCTCTTTCTCTTTCTTTCTTTCTTTCTTTCTTTCTTTCTTTCTTTCTTTCTTTCTTCTTTCGTTCTTTCCTCATAAGGACATTTAAGTTTTACTTTCTTGACAAAATTCAACGATACAAATTCCAGTGCTGAATTAATTTATGACAGAATAGCTAAGATTATACAATGAGGAAAGGATAGTCACTTCAATAAATGGTGTTTGGAAAATGGACAGCCACATGCAAAATTGTTGTCAATTTTTGATGCTCCAGTTTCCCCATTTCCCATTCTTTTTGCAACTCATGGCAAGCTGGTTTGTTCCCTCCACTCCACTGTAGCCGCCTTTCCTAAGGTGACCAACAACTTTAATCTTGCCACACTAATGGTCAGTTCTGACTCTATTTTACTTTCAGTTATCATTGAAATCTCTTTCTGAAATACTATCTTTACTTAGCTTCTTTGACACACACTTTCATCAATTTCTACCCATTGTCCTTGGTCTCCTCTGCCAACTCTTTTCTTTAGCTTTCTGTTATGTAATTCTAAATATAAATTGCCTCTTGGTGATCTTACCTAGTCATATGGCTTTATATACCACATTTTTCCTGATGATTTATAAATTTATATTGATAGCCCCAACTTTCTAGAACTGCAAATTCATATCCAATTGCTTATTTATCTCCAGCTGGTAACAGAATTCTTGATTCTGTATGTTCCTACCCTTGCTTCTCCAGCTATACCACCAAACTTGCTCCTCTACCCACTATTAACCAGATGTGAAGTTAAAAAACATAGGCTTCAAAACAAACAAACAGACAGAAACCTTAGTCTGCTTGCATACTCCCCATGTTCAGTAGGTTCTGTTGACTCAATGTTTAGACTATATGCCAGATCTAATCAAGTTTTACTAACTTTACTATCCAGCTTAAGCCACCACTGTGGGGTAATTCTGTATAGCTCACTATTTTTCCTGTGTTTCCACTTCTGGTTCCCCTCATAATTCTTTCTTCACATGATAGCTAGGGTTTTCTCGTACTGTCCCATCACATTTGGAAGAAAATATTCTGACCTACCAGGCCTACCTGCCTTTTCATTTTGTACCATTCTCCCTCTTACCATAGATCTAATTTCTTGCGATTGGGATCTGTAGGTAGTTGATTAATTGAAAAAGTCAGTTTAAGAACAGATTCAGTAAGAATGGTACTTACAGGACTGAATATTTTAACTAAGAACATGTACATGTATAGTCATTCACTGTTCTTTTTTAATATAGGGCCAATGTATTTTCTTTGTGTAGGGATTCATTAACTTAAGTTTTTCTTACATAAAATACATCCATAATATATGGTATAGTATTTCCCGGTTTGATTTCTATAAACTGGAGCAAAACCTGCATTCACTCCTGAAGAAACCTCAAAGCAAAAAACTTCTAGACTTTTATAATTTTCTCCATTCTTTCAAAATTGTTCCCCCATATCTGATTCAAAAGGAATTACTTTTTAGTTACTTGCTCTTATTACAAAGCATTAAAGTTTATTTATTTTGAGAGAGAGAGAGAGAGAGAGAAAGAGGTCGGGGAGGGCAGAGAGGGGGGACAAAGGATTTGAAGAGGGCTCTGTGCTGACAGCAGAGAGCCTGATGTGGGGTTCGAACTCACAAACCACCAGATCATGACCTGAGCCAAAGTCAAATGCTTAACTCAAATGCTTGAGCTACCCAGGGATCCCTCAATATATATTTTTTATAGTATATATTTTTTTGTTCTCTCATTCATGTTTCATCAGATGTACATTAATACTAATTAAAATTATAGACTCACAATAGCAATTACAATTGAAATGTAGAGGTTTAGAAATTCATCCAATTCTTGGTAAGCCAATATAGTACAACTGGAAGGTGCACTTGTGTTTAGATTTTTCTAGGGAGTGATCTACTAGCAGTGAACATTAAGTATGCCTTAGGCATCAGCCACTGTACATTTCATAGTGGGACTGAAGAGCATTTAAGCTGGTAAACTGAATAAAGAGAGGTTATTTATGACAATTTCTACTGTGTATATGTGCTAGATCTCACATACATATAAATAAGTTATAAATATAAATATATGTACACAGAGTGTAAGTATTGAAAGCCCTAGTTTTTGGGGGAAAAAAATTCTCACAATGGCTTCCAACCCCCTCAAAGTAGAGTTGGTGATAGAGATGTACAAGATTGGAGACCAAGATAGCAGGCATCAATCTGAGTAGAAATTTGCTAACTGCAGAGTGGCATCTTTAAAGTGAAAATAGAAATAAAGGGACTAAAACGTCTTTTGTTGAAGATCAAAGTCAACATTTTAGCGCCCCCAAAATGTGCACTTGGACCTAATGACTATGTTTGGCAAGAAGGAGGATTTTTTGGGATTGAGAGCATCAGATGGTAAAGATAGCCCTGTCAAGCTTGAGAGCAGGGCTGTCTTCCTGTTTGGGAGGGCTCTGGTGTATGTATCAACAGAACATCCTTAAATGTCAGTGTTCACCAACACAAATGAAGTAGATAATGATTGTTAGGCAATGACTTGTGTTAGATAAATTAAAGCCTTAACTATTGTCTTTCAAGTCAACAAACATTTATTGATTGCCTTCTTTGAGCATGGCCCTGTGGTTTCTGCCGGGGATGCACAGATGAAAAACATGCATCCACCACAAGTTCACACTCTGGCACCAAGCAAGCATTTCACAACTGATTATGATCTAAGTAAATTAGAAATTACTAGGATGTTCATATCAAATTCTGTCAATTTTCTTTCCAGTGAATTTTGGAAGAAAGTCAACTGGTTTCATGCTTCATGATATAGGGCAACTTACATTACCACTCTAACTTGGTGTAGATTTCCCAAGTGTGCTAGCCATGTTTTGGAAGGCAGTGCACATTGTTCAACTAGGTAGCTCCATTTAGGAGATACTGATCCTGTATTATTTATGGCTAAAGAATTTTTATTTGGGGTCAGACTTCTGTATTATTCATCCAGTGTTTGTTGTCATTGGAGATTCTAATTGTCAAACACCATTCATGGAAATAGGCATGAATGTTAAATCAAGCACTTCAGAGGTCTCTAGAAGTTAAAGAATAGTCTGGCTTTACTTGGTGGCCGTCTCTTGCTTTTTAAGCAGTCAGTTCAACTTCTGCCCATCTTTGAGATATCTGCACACTTCTTTTAAAAATTTTTTTTCAACGTTTTTTTTTTTATTTATTTATTTTTGGGACAGAGAGAGAGACAGAGCATGAACGGGGGAGGGGCAGAGAGAGAGGGAGACACAGAATCGGAAACAGGCTCCAGGCTCTGAGCCATCAGCCCAGAGCCTGACGCGGGGCTCGAACTCACGGACCGCGAGATCGTGACCTGGCTGAAGTCGGACGCTTAACCGACTGCGCCACCCAGGCGCCCCGAGATATCTGCACACTTCTAAATGGTGGCCTTCTCCCAATTAGGTCAAAGCCGACTGCTGGACACTGTCATAGGACCATGTGCCTTGTCTTTAAAGCTCTTATCTCAGTTATAATTTTACATTATTTGGGTAATTTTTCAGCTCCTATTTTTCTGTCACTCTATTCAGTTAACTAATTCCAGTTGACTTTAAATTTAACATAGCAGGAACCATATATATATATTGCTCTTTATCATTGCTTCAGTTTTTAGCTCAGTGGTTGGCACTGAGTAGGGGGTAGGGAAGATGTTGCTGGTGACTTCTATAAATTTGCCATCCACTTTTTCCTTTTAGTGTCCTAACTTTATTTCACTGAAGTATCAAAGGGTGCTCCTCTTCCATTTTACCAGGGAACAAGCCTATGACCACACTACCCAGAACACTTACAGGTGTATAAATTTTAATCAGGTGCTAGATCAGGTAAAGTTTCCAGGCTCAAGAAGCCAATATTTCAATATCCTCAAATAGGAACACCCTAACCCTCCAAACATGTTAGTTGCTATTTCCTTTTCTGTTTGTGCCTTCTCTGACTTCATTATTAACATTTTTGATATGTGACAACCATAATGTCACATGGCATTAAAAAGGGTAAGCACTTTAATTAGTTCCTCAGAGAACTAACAGTGACTTCCATGTATGTATTTTCTCTGCCTAAAGCAGAGAGTTTAGAGCTATTCATTTTATATACTGATGCCACTTATCATAAAATATGTTACCTTATACTAAGCCTACTTACAGCTTTTCTAGCCACTTGTACAAATCGGTGAGATTTTCATACCTATATATTACCTTTTTCCTTAGCTACAAATTTGGAGCTTTCACATAGAATAAATTTGGGCTTTCCGAACATTTATAAATGTGTTAAATATGGTTGGCATCAATGTTGATTCACAAAGAACTTCACTCTAGAGGAAACTACACATTAATCCCTATTCTGAAAAAAGTCTTTCCTGATCTAACTATGATAAAACTGTCCTATGGTGCTGTGTCCCATGGGAATTTCTGTCTTCCTTTTGTTCAAAGATGGGTGATTATGCAGCCAGTGTGCCCCCAGTATGGCTGTACTGATGGGTTATGGATAATTTTCATTCTGATTGATTGAAGATTTTTTTTTCTGATTGTGTAAAGCCCAAGGATAACCTGTTGTTAATATTTTGAATATTGAAGGTGATCCATAAAATTATTAAATGACTTCAGGATTACATATTAGCTCTTGGTTTTAATTCATTGTTTGAAACTACTGAGTTTTTACTTCTCCTAGTTGGCTAAAAGACCAAGAAGCCATAAAGTAGGCTGAAGTAAACTTCTGGTATAAAATAGAGGATCTAGATTGTCTGCAAACTATTAACCTGAATAAATGGTGATTTTATAGGTCTACCTTTAAGATCCTACATCTGTGGCTTCTGGGAACTGAAAGTTCTTTGACTCTTTCAGGTGATGTAAGGACATATTTTTTTATCTCAGGGAAAAGGAGTGGATCCATTAACTTGATGTCATTTCCCTTATTTCCTTATAAAATAACAAACTTATGACATGTTTCTGTCAGCATAGTCAAAATATACCAGCACTGTCTAAAGATTCTGATAGGCTTAGTATTTAAGGGGCTGGGCTATCATTGCAGAGTCTGTACTAGAGGTACACCAGTTCTTTATTTTTCAGGATTTAATTGGAGCCACATAGATACAGGAGTAAGAAAAAGGGAATGCATCCCTAAACTATCACAGAAACTGCAGTTTGTATGAAGATCTAATTGTTTATTTTTTAATTCCATAAACTACTAGTAAGAAGGAATCCAGTTTGGATTGACTTTAATAGATTGAGATCAAGCCAATTATTTTTTATTAGTTTTGCCTAATTGTGTAAAATTTTTCTTAAGTTGGTTGCTGAAGTTTCCCATGGTCTGGCCACTGACTCCAGGAAGAACCTGAAAATTAAGATTTCAATAGGTACTTAAATGTCTTATTATTTTTTTGGAGTTAGTATTTTCTCTGTCATTCGTCCTGAAGAATGTTCAAGATTGGGCTTTATGATCGGTTTGTGGGGATGTTGTAGACAAATCCTTGCTCTTCAAAGTTGTCCATGGATTAGCAGCTTTGGTATCACTTGGGAGCTTGTTAGAAAAATAGACTTCCTAAGGCCTTAGACCTACTCAGAACCCATAGTTTGACAAGAGGCACAAGTGATGTGTATATACATTAAAGTTTGAGAATCTTGAAGGACAGAGTCAGGAAATGGCCCTGGTAGGTCTAAATGACCTTTCAAGTTCTGCACCTTAAGGTTCTATGCTATACTGAGAAGTAGTCTTCAACTGTATGTTTTTGGATTTTCCAACATATAACTAGATGAAAGATGGTAGATGGTAAGCTCTTAGTGAAGACTTTCGGATGATAATTTAATTTTCTTTCGCTTTTCTTGCTCTTCAGTGTGTATATGGTCCTTCAATAGTTCTGAATATTACCAGTTTTGATTTTGGCCTTATAAAAAGACATCTATGGTTTTGAAAGCCCTATGAGAAAAATCTTGAACTGGATTTGGTGTTTTATGATTTATCATTATTTATTGGCATTTATATGATCATATATTTCTGATTTATAATTTAAAGCTGGCAACAATGCATAATGTAATTTAAAAAATAAAATATGCCTCACGTTAGATATTCTTGGTTTTACTGATGTAAAAATGTAATCATACTTGCTAATTTTGTGCACAAGTCTTTCTATAGTGAGAATATTTATTCAAATTTTTATTTTATTTAGCTATAAGCAGTTCTTGTTTTTTTCCCCCTTTTGCCTTTGGCTCTGAAAGCAGCTTTAAAATAGGATAGTATTTAAATAATTGCATTTTGAAGAATTAAATTCATTCACAGATTCATTTTATAATTCCTCACAAAGCAAGGACATATGGACTAGTACACACACAGTCTTTAAAAGAATATTTTGGGGGCACCTGGGTGGATCAGTCGATTGAACGTCTGACTTCGGCTCAGGTCATGATCTCAGGGTTCATGGGTTTGAGCTGTCAGCCTGTCAGTGCAGAGCCGGCTTAGGATCCTCTGTCCTCCTCTCTCTGTCCCTCCCCCACTTGCACTCTCTCAAAAATAAACATTAAAAAAATAATAAAAGAATACTTTGAAAAGTTTTTAACAAATGAATTGAAAGTGCATTTTCTTCTTACCATGGTTTCTGAAGCCCTTTTCCCACTGATTTCTTTAAATCTGTTAAATCATCTGAGGTGATTGGCAAGTCAGCAGGTATTTGTGGTTGTGACAACTGGGGCATTTGAGGTGGGGAGGTGCCACTAGTGGGTAGAGGCCAGGGATCTTAGTAAACATCCCACAGTGCTCAGAACATCCTTCCAATAAAGAATTAGCCAGCCCCGAATGTCTGTCAATAGTGCCAAGGTTGGGAAGCCCTGCATTAAAATGAATTGGTTAATGTTTAAACTTGAGTTAACTTCATGCACGGATATATGCTATTTAGAGTCAGCAAACAATTTATTGACTCCAAATATAAAGAAATTTAAATATATTATCACTATTTTTACAAAAGCAATGCAAGTCTCAAAATTCAGACTAGAAGGTAACATGAGTCCATTAGAGTTTGTTCAGTGTTACAAATATCAGAAATAAGTTTGGGAGTATCTTCCCTCCCTTTCCCCCTCACTTCGGAAGTTGCATAGGTTTCCTGTTAAGGGAAGCTAAGCAAAATACTGTCGTGAAAATATTGGATATTCCAATTAATAAATTCCAAATAAAAGTGGAATTAAGCTAAAAATTATAAAGAGTCCTTGAATGGCTTGTTGATTAGAAACTAATGTAACTCCTTGTCTAGGATAAAATACCAAACAGGCAGCAGCTGCTGGTAATTTGGTGCAAGTAATTGTAGAGCCAATAAGTTGAAGAAGTGCTTATTAAAAGAAACTGCTTTCCTATCTGCTTGTAAGTTCAATTGAGTAATGCACTCTACATGTGGTCTGACACTGGGTAAATTATACACCTGATTTAAAAACACTCCATCCATAAGAGCTCCTATTTTGCTCATCCATAAAATTTTTACTTTCTTCATTACTACTTGCAGCAGTGTATGGCATAATATCTATCAAATTAGGCTTTGAGGACATCTCAGGCTGGCACCCTGCTGACTTGAAACATGTGCTTAATATTACTGCAGTGCTTTTAACCCCATGAGTGCCCCGGGTTAACCCACATAGGCACGCAGAATCTGTGACTCTCTCTTTGCTGCTGCATCCTCTACCTACCAAGAATGAGAAACATCAAAGATAAAGGGGGTGGGGGTTGCATTGGGATTTAGTCCCTGGGTAGGAGAAATAAGTAGTTGAAATGATATAAATAAGACAGACAAACTGTAGTCTATGATTTCACAGTTTTCAAAAATATCAGCCAAGAGTAAATCTTTGAAATCAAGGTATCCTATCTATTTGAACTAATAAACTCTGAAAGGCAAGACAAAACACCCAGCAGCACTTTCTGGATAAATCACATGAAAACAGACATTGAAATGTGTTTTTTTAATTAATTAATTAATTTATTTATTTATTTATATATTTATTTATTTATAAATGTCTGGATGACTTTAATAAACATGTATTGCTTTATGTTTACCAGGTGCCAGGCACTGGTGGTAAAGATACAGTGATGAACACATGTGGCCCTTACCATCTTGCAGCTGAAATCTTGCAAAGGGGTCAAGATTTCAACAAATGACTATAACGTCATGGTAAAATATAAATAATTTCAAGGCCCTTGTTCAACATTCATTCATTCATGGAAGATGATGTTTGACCCAATTACTTGTTGGCCCCACTGGCAGCTACTGCCTTATTGTGCAGCTGGATACACCTGTAAATCTTAGCCTGATGCTGTTAAATATTTGATTCATGTAATTAATTCCTCCTTTTCTTATTTTGTGCTGACCTAGCCATCTTCTGATTATAATTTGGCTTCCCACCTGTGTCTATGGGGAAAAAATGCACTTACCAGAGAACTCCAGGAGCCATTCTTTTTTGTAATAACACTGCTTGTTCTAAACTACAGATCGGTATATTGACCATGATTTAGCTTCTTGTGTAATGCTCTGGATTGAGGTCCCTTTGATAATCTACTTTTCATTGTAAATGAAAACTTTTTCATTAGTCTTACGAGATTGGTTAATGTGACTGTCCTCAAAGAGATGGACCTACTTTCTGGGTTTTGACAAGTTAGGTTTGTGGACCCACCAGACTCTAGAAACTAATGTAAAGAATAGAAGCCACTGGAGGGTATGAACCTTTTCTAAATTATAATGCCTGGAGAGAGAGAAGGTAAAAGATAATGAGAGACATAGGAAGGCTAGATTTGGAAAAGTGTCAACCAGCAAAGAAGCAGAGTAATAAATGCAAAAGGAAGATTGCAGACAAGGATAACAGGAACCAAGAGAGAAAAGGGTCTGTCTGCTATGGAGTTAGGAGGCAGAGATGAATGAGCCTGAGAGACAAGGCACTGGATAAGGCAATTCAGAGATCCTTCAAGAGAGCATTGCCAGCAGACAAGTGGGAGAGGGCAGGGAACCAAATTGCATGAAGTTATGGAACAAATAGCTGGTCAAGAAGTGGAAGCCCTGTGTGTGTGGGCTTCCCTTCAAGAAATTTGACAAAAGAATGGTAGCTTGAAGGGCTGACTTTTGAAAGAGAGAACCTCATGTTTGTGGACAAAGTACAAAGCACTAACAGAGAGGAAAGGGATGAATGATAGAACCAAATTCCAGGTAAGGCATTCAGATGTGTCTTGAGTTTTCACTCTTTCCTTCATTTATGTAGAGAGGACATATGGGGTGCCTGGGTGGCAGTGGGCTAAACGTGGGAATCTTGTTTTGGCTCAGGTCACGATCTCGTGGTTTGTGAGTTTGAGCCCCGTGTCCAGTCCCATATCGAGCCTAAAATGATGGGAGCCTGCTTGGGATTCTCTTTCTCTTCCCCTCTCTCTGCCACTTATGAGTTCTGTCTCTCTCTCTTTCAAAATAAAAAAAAAATTAAAAAAAAAAGTAGATAGCATAGAATAGTGGTTAGGCACACAGATGCTGGACCCAAATGGCCTGGGTTTGGATTCCAGTTCCACTGTTACAGCCTTGGGCAAGTTGATTTCTCTGTGCCTCTTTGCACCTGCCTCAGGGGATTTGTAAGGATTAAATGAATTAATATTTTTAAGTGTCTGGAACTGTACCTGATACATGGCAAACACTTAAACATGTTTGGTAAGTAAACAAAGGAGTCTGGACAAGGGATACCTTGATACCTGATCCTGTAGGAATCAATGACAAAAATTTTTCTGTGTTTCCTGAACTTCTTACAAGACTTTGTATCTGAGATCCAAAATTACCCAGAGCCTGCAGTGGATAAAATTGCTATCTACGTCAGCACAAAATGTTCTGACAATCTTATTCCTAGGTACAACTAGCTAAAATTGCAGAATTCTGTTAAGAAGTTAAAGGAATTTCCTGAAGAAATTGCAAACTAATTTCTGTAACATTTTGTGGAATTTGGTGGATGTTACTCCAAGCTTTTTTCAGAATACCTGTAGCAACCTTTGGCTTCATATTTTTCTTTGAATTTAATTTGCCCTTTCTACCCTCTCTCCTTTATTCTGGATATCATTTGGAGCTCATAGAAGTTGATCTGTAAAGTATTTCCAATTTTTTTTTCTTATTTTATTTCATACACTTCTCAGAGCATTGGCTCAGAGCATATAGGGTTAATTTAATAAATGCATCAGATGGCTCTTCCCGTGGGCATCTTAGTTGATGGGAATGAAATTGGTTTTTAATTGGTCAAGAACATTCTACTATTAATGAGGAAAGGTAGTTGAATAATTCACTAAACTCTTTCCCTCCTTTCCTTCCCTACCTCTTAGACATATTCTTTAATAGGTTTATAAACATTGTTTATTTTTCTAGTGGTACACTATTTTTAAAATTCAGATAAATAGATGGTAGATGATCAAAAACGTTCACTTTTTACAAAAGCAAGTGATAGTTTGCTTAGAACAGCAAGCCTATCTCCCTTTTCTCTAACCTGTTGCTAATCTTGGCTTACTTTTCTTTTTGTTGTGCAAGGAGAGAGAATGCTTATACATATTATTTAATGTTTAAGTTGCATATTGAAAAAGGATCCTGGTGGCTATGTTGACCGAGAACTGTCAGCAGATATCTATTCTCATCCTCGCATCTGTCTGGGGATTATCTCGAAGGCTGTAATAAAGGATTCTGAGTGAGCTCTTCCTAGGGTTCACTTCCATGGCTCATCTGAGAACTTGGGTCTAGGAGTAGGTCTGGGACAAACGTTTGATTGGAAATGGGACCTGAAGGGGCTATCCAGTGGGCAGAAGGCATGCCATTTAAAATAGAAAGAGTAAGTTTCAGTAAGCTTCAAAGAACTGAAATGCTGTTCCAAGATTGAAGGCACCACGCCGCACGCTCACCAGGGTGTAGTCACAGGCCCATGGGCTCTGTGATCTAGTCCAAAGTGCTTTACTTCCCTTAGACATCCTCCTTAACTTCTGTAAGCCTCAGTACACTGCAAATGCTGATGTTTCGTTTCTGTGCCTACACAGGGTTATAGTGTGAATTGGAAGAAAGAACTTTGTGTACCACAAAAAAATATATACTTATTAGTATTATGATTAGGATGAATCTTAATATTAGTTTTAATGAAGTTAGTTAAGTTAGAACACCAGGTAAAGAAGTTGCACTTTACCTAAGAACAGAATTAGTCTTAGTTACTTGATTGAATGGATTTTAAAAAGATTAATTAGTTGATTTGAGTAGATTGAGTAGAGTTTAGAAAGCTGATTCCTTTTAAATAAACAGAAAAGTGGAACAGGGAAAAGATAGCCCACCACAGACACTTACGAATGTGGCTTGAATAAGTGTGTCATTAGAGATAACTAAATTAGTTTAACTTTCTCCTTTCTAGTTTTTGTTTTTTTCCCCAAGTTTTTAGTCTTAAAATCATAAAAACAGGGACGGTTGAGCATCCGACTTCAGCCCAGGTCATGATCTCATGGTTTGTGAGTTTGAGCCCTGCGTCGGGCTCGCTGCTGTCAACTCAGAGCCCACTTTGGATCCCCTGTCTCCCTCTCTCTGCCCCTCCCCCACTCATGTTCTCTTTCTCAAAAATAAATAAACATTAAAAAGTAATAAAATCATAAACACCATATTTGAAAAAAAAATGCAACAACAAACACAAAATGTGGAAAATGAGAGTACCACAGAGATAGCTGGGAATGGTAGCAGTGACAGTCAGAGGAGGAGACTTGAGTGCCTGTTCAAGAGCTCACGTTTGGGGGCATTCATGTGTTAGACACCATGGGAAGTGCTGTATATGCTTTATTGTATTTAATCCTCTTAACAAACCTAAATAGTAGATGTCCGTATTATCTCATTGTGCAGATTAGGAAAATGGGGCATAAGTCCTATAGCTGGTTGGTGGCCAAGTCAGGATTCAGACCCAATTGGTGTGGCTCTGAAATCTGTGCTCTTAACACTGAGCTATGGTAACTTCTGAGATGATGTGGACAATTTCCCATCTTGGAAGTCACTATCAGGAGGTGCAGAAACAATTCAAAGCAACCCACCAGATCTAGATCACTCATTAATCAACAAACTGTGCCTTTGAACTTCAGTGTCTCTTTCCTACTTCCAAGCTGCGTCCTGTATTCTGGGTCACCCTTATAATTTACTAAGCATTCTAACAATCTGGTGCTTCTAGCTTTTTCCCACGTGGAAGTGTGACTGTAGCTTCTTCTTCTAGAAGGGCTAGATTTTGTTTGCCTGTCTCGTTGCCTGTGTCCTTTTGTACAACTCAGGGGCACACCAAAAGCTTATGTTATTAAGGGACACTCTTGTAAGAAAAAGAATACATAATTACAAATTCAAGGTGAAATAAATAATATTTATTTAAAATAAAAAGGAATGACATTAGAGTACAATTTGTTTTAAAAGCTGATAAGTACCTCAACTCCTGGCATTGCTGAGGTTGTTCTCAAGACTTTACAAATGGCACATATGAGTGAGAATGTCTGAACTGTCTCTGAGTCACTGTCTCTACCAGAGCTCCATCCTCAGAACAACTGAGGATGAATACTGTTGTGACACAAGTTCTGTCAGCTCCTCCAGTCCTACACAAAAGAGCACGAAGCCTTTTCTTTTGGTCTCACACACAAAATAAAATTAGAAGTTAATAATTAAAAAGTAAACAAAACAAACATAAACAAGGGCTGGTCATAGTAGAACTTGAAAAGATGGATTTGATATCAGATAAACTGGAAAGCAAGGCAAAGCCAAGAAGCAGGTGTAATGCTACAATCTCACCCTCCATGTATTCATTAGCAGAGGGTCTTCTAAAGAGTGAGCCTCTGTGACCATGTGAACTTTTAGGTTGGATACCTATGTGTTACTGGAGCCAGAGAAAGTGGTAAGTAGAGAAGTCTCTAGGCTTCTCTCCATTTTGCCTTAATTCCTCTGAATTGACAGGGAAGCCCTTGATCTTTCCATTGCCTTTGTGCTTCAAGTGATGGTATCTAAATTATCCTCCTAGTGGCCACTGGGGGGTTGGACTTGCCCCTCCAGTGATGTAGAGTCATTCAGATCTCAGTGGTATAGAGGGAATCAAGATTCTCTTCCATATTCTGTCTTTTTTTTTTTCAAACCAATGAAACCCTAAAACTTTGGGAATTGAAATATCTGGATCAAGATAGGGCCATAGATTGAAGGCTCAACAAAAATCAAAGTAAGCTTAGGCTGCTGCTGACAGCAACAGAAACATAATGATTTTTAAACTTGGCATAGTAGTTTATTTATACAAAGTCCTTTAATTTGCTGTTATTAATACAACAGATGACCTTGAGAGGTAGGTGTTTTAGTGCAAATTTATTAATAACTAATATTTCTTGGGCTGTTACTATATACTAACCACTGTGCTAAACCTTTAGAAGGAGTGTCTCATTCATGTTATAATATCCCTATGAAGTTAGTTGCCTCCACTGTACACACTAGGAAGCAGAGGTTCAGAAAGCAAAATAACCATCCACAATCACACATCTATGAGCAGGGCTGAATTTGCATCCTGGCAGGCTGGCTCCATGGGTGCACTCTTACCATTAATCTGTATCGTTAGCTACTTGCCTCAGGTCACGAAGGATAGAGCTGTCTTCAAACTCAGGTTTTTTTATACCAAGTTTGCTTAGTCTGACCAAAACCCCAAAATCATGTTTAGTGAGAATAGTGGAAAACAAAATGGAAGAAATGGCCTGAGTTCTAGCTTACCACAGCTGTGTCTCTAGGACCTTTCTAAGTCACATTTTTTCCTCTTTGGAATGGGTGTAATTCCATCTGCAATCTACCCCACCAAGATAGCACAAAACTCAACTGTAGTGAAAATGTTTTGTCAAATGAACTTCTCATCACAATTTAAAATATGTTCTTAAGCACAGTTTTACTGACTCAGTAGCATTTTAGAAGAGTCTTAAAGGCATGAAGAATGTTTGAAACCTTACCTGGCTTACACTGTTAGCCATACTGTATGCTACCTTACATACAGACCCAAAGATCAATGAATGAGCTTCAGATATGAAACACACAAAAATAATCCATTTTATTTGTTCCCTTTATTTTACAAGAAGAATAATTCTCCAGAACCTGGCTTTACTCAGAGTTCTGAAAGTATCACTGGATATAGGAAATTAATTCTTGGAAGTAGGCACTAAAATGATATAGCATCTAAGAATATTGGATAAAGAGCAGAGATGAGATTTAAAATGCATTTTGTAGGGGCGCCTGGGTGGCTCAGTCGGTTGAGTGACCTCGGCTCAGGTCATGATCTCGCGGTCTGTGAGTTCGAGCCCTGCGTCAGGCTCTGTGCTGACAGCTCAGAGCCTGGAGCCTGTTTCAGATTCTGTGTCTCCCTCTCTCTCTGCCCCTCCCCTACTCATGCTCTGTCTCTCTCTCTCTGTCAAAAATAAATAAACATTAAAAAAATGCTTTTTGTAAGTATCCTACTTTGTATTTAAGTAATATAGAAAAAATTGGCACCTTTCAGCACTAGAATGATTACCACCACTGTTACTAGAAGGACTGATGCTTGGCCAATACCTACAGTGAAATTGGATTAATGGAATTGATTTGTAGGCTCATTTTTTTTTTTAATATGAAGTTGCTTTTTGAGAAAAAATTGCAGATTTTCACATCATTTAAAAAATTTTGCCTAAAAATTACCTATTTCTAATTATAATAGACTTTATTCTATTGAAGACAATTCTAGAATAGATCATGACATTATTAGGCATTTCACACTTGCTTTGAACAACACAGCGATGAAAGCAAGGCTGATAGCACTTTTGTAGACAAGAGAAAGCATTTATGGGTGCTTCCTACATGGCAGCACTCTCCTGATCACTTCACATGTGTTGACTTATTTAATTCCTCAAGACAACAATGTAGGTATTATTATTATTATTATCTTGTTTTTGCATGTAGGAAAATTGAGGCTTTAGAGAGGTTAAGCAATCTGTTCAATGTCACACAGCCAATAAATGTGGACCTGGACTAGAACCCAGAGTGTCCAAAGCTTTTCCTCTCTAGACTTGATTTTATCATGAAATAGTGTCCTAGTGTCATGACTTCCTCAAGGAGTGAGTGGCACCCTTGGCTTTCATTACTGTCATATGATTTAATTTTGCTATTCAGCAACTTGTGTGCCAAGGAGATTTCTGATTCTTGAGAGGAGCCATTTGTCCTCTTCTAATCACTGCAACCTTATTTTTATGGGTTGATGGTTGTGAAAAATTGGGAAAAAGTGAAGATAATTGGTAGTTTAAATGTATGTAATCCACTTTTTTGGAATAGAAGAGACAGGATTTTATTATATTGACAGCTCTATTGTGATTCAGAGGGATATTGTTACTGAATACAAAAGTGAAATCATATACTTTGTAATATTTTCATGTTTTCTCCATGTTCTGTAAATTTAGTTTATTCACATTGGAACCAAACCAAAGTCAATGAAGTGCAACAATAATTACATATGAGTGTGCACACACACATTGTTTAGGTACATTAATTGATAGATAAGGTATATAGACTTTAGCTAGGATTAATGTGACAATTCTATATACCTAAGTTCAGTGGGTAATTATTTAATGAACCTATAAAGTCCAAATTTCCACTTGCAAAAGAATTCAGTCTGGAATCTCATAGATAAATAGCAGCAATAGCGGTAATACTGGCTAACACTGAAGCAGCAATGCTTTGTGCCCTGCACAGTGTTCATTGCTTTATGTGCACTGTCCCGCTCTCACCCCCACCCTGTAGATGAGGGACCTTCTGAGATGAAGAATTCTAGCAGAGTCTCACCAAGCCTGAGCCATATTCAAGCCCAGGTCTGTTTGGCTGACCTAAGAGCTTGACCCTTAGCTCCTGTACCACGTGACCCTTGGCCATCAGCCACCAAATATTGGTATATTGACAATGCATTACTTTCTTTGAGTGCTCCTTTCCCCCTACTCTGCCCTGAATAGCCCCAGATAAGGATCTTGAAGGAAAATGTGCTCCTGACACAACTTTTTTGTTGTTGTTGTTGAGAGTCAAATCTGTTGTGGCTCATCATGGCCATCAGCTATGCCCTTGGGCTTGGTGTTGAAATGTGTTACTAAAATGCCACCTGCGAGTGTTTATGTGAATAATATTGACCCAGATCGGGCCTCTCAGGAATACCTGCTAAATAGCCTATAGTGCGGATGGCATTGTCATTGGCTTTCCAGTGGCAGTAACTTGCTGTAGGCTGGGTAATTTTTCTTTCTAATCCAGCAGAAAGGGGCAGAACATAGGTAGAAAACATAACAACTTCTTTGATGCATGCAAAGTACTTCTTCAATCTTACTGAAGTGGAATGAGAGACCTGTCTGTACATTAATATATTTCTGCATTTGACCAGCAAAGAAAGATTGGTGTGGGGTTTCTTCTTGATTCTAAAAATTCTGTGAATTATTTGATGGTGCCAAATTGGTGAAATAAAATCGTTTTGGTTTGACTTTACAATCACTTGTGCAAAATAGTTTTTAAAAAATCAATCAAACAAACCTAACCACAAATGAACAAGATCTATACAAGGTGCAAATTACTATATTAGAAATTTTTAAAAAATTTAAAAGTCAACAACTTGAGTTAACTTTGATACCCACTGTTTAAATAAAAGCGTTATTTGTATAACTGAATAGCTGTTATTTTCTGGTTCCAGGTGCAATACTAAAGAGGGAAGTAAGTGTCTAGCAGGTTTATGGAAACTTTGTTTCCTTGAGTCAGAAAGTGTGCTCTGTGTTCTAGAGTGCTCTGTGGGGGGGGCTGAACACAGAACACCCAAAGTGGGGTTTGGCTTAGCAGGGCCAAAAAGCTGGTTTCTTCCAGGCACAGAAAGAGCCACTGGAATCTTTGCGGTGGACTTCGCAGGAAGGACCTTGCTAGTCACGCCATAGACTTGGGGTTTGGTCATAGCTGTGCCAACATTTAGCTCTGTGCTTTGGTGAAAATCATTTCACTTTCTCTTACCTTCACTGTCTCTCAAATGAGCAAGTTGCATGAAATGATTCCAAGGCCTTTCTAACTTGAAAAGTCTAAGAACCCTCACTCTGATGATTCACCTGTTGAAGCCATGTATGGAATTTTGAGGATTTGTTTGTGAAGGACTATGAAGCCTTTGTAAAAGTTTCAACTTAGAAAATAACCGATTTTACATGTTGACTGGATGAAACCCTTTATGCATGTTTCTGGAAGGGAAATCTGACCTCCATGGGGTCACTTAATTTTTTTTTTTTAAGAATACATTAGTTGTTCTCCAGTGCCTTGTCTTCTTTGAGACAAGCATGTAACTTAGACCTTACAAAGGCAGCTTCATCAATATTTTTGTCTGGGCATATATGATATTATCAAATACATAAAATGGAAGTCACTGGATGAAATGCTTTTGGTTATGACTGAGACACTTAGCTTGTTTGGTTCTAGAAAAAGTAACAAAATACAGGAATCAGAAGGGTCTGGGTTTTGTTTTGTTTTTTCTCTAAATAATTTAACTAGAATTTCATACTTGAACATCTATAGAAGCTTACTTAAGCTTTTTATTTTGACTGTAAACTCATATCTTTATACCATCTCCCACATTATACTGAAGTCTTGTCTTCCAAATAGCCTCTGAATTGTTGCCTGCCACTCATATTTGTTACATAAATGTGTGGTGTTTCTTGTGAAAAGAATTTAAGTAGTATATATACATCTGTATGTTTGTATATTTAGAAAGATAGAATTCCTTAATATATGAGTGACTTTTTAAAGTGTTTATTAGAGAGAGAGACCGAGGTGGGAGAAGCAGAGAGAGAGAGGGGGAGAGAGAATCCTAAGCAGGCTCTGTACGTGGGACTCCATCCCAGGAACTGTGAGATCATGACCTGAACCAAAATCAAGAGTCAGACGCTTAAACCGACTGAGCCACCCAGGCGCCTCAATATATGAGTGACTTTTAAACACGTACACATGGTCTCTTTTATATGTAGGCTTTCAACTGATGAAAAGTTGTGTTCATAACACTTTTCTCTGCATAACGCCTCAACAGAATGTGGAAGAAAAACCCTGCTCCTTGACAAATATTTTCAAGGGACAGTAGCTACTTTTCTGATTGTAAAAAGCAAGCTGATGCCATGCTAGAAGAGAAAACAGTGGACCTGGTAGAGGAACATTTTATACTTACAAAAGACATGCATATTTAAACAGAGGACTTTTTAATGAAAAGGCAAGAAGGTTTTTTGTTTTTATTTATTTTTGTTTTTACATATAAAAAACTCTTCCACAGTGAAAGCTGTTTTTTCTCCTGCAAGAGGCTTAGAACTGTATAGAGATAGTTATATACACGGGCATCTCAAATGAGAGGGCACCATACACACATGTAATTGGTTGCTTTTTTTCTTTCCCTCGGCAGTCTGTAAAAAATGTGAAAATGCTCCTGCTTCTGCCTAGCCATTAAAAGGCAGTGGCTGCACCATACTGTGATTTGGGAGCTGAAGAAAATGGCCAGAACTGACTGATATCTGATAAACAGTAACAGGAGTCAGTTTATTGCACCAATCGTTAAATAATGGTGCTGATTATAAGGCTGCTAACTGCAGATGCTGTAATTGTCTGTCATAAATCTTAGTCATTTGTGACAGGAGCACAATGAAAGGGAGCATCTGCTTGAGGGCAAATGACTTCTGATAAATATCAGCTCTACGAAAATGTACTTGGATGTGTCTCAATATTTTGGAGAGCCATTCATGTTGCTTCCACAAATGTGAAGTTATTATTGGTTTGTATTGATTTTGCCACCCTTTTTTTTTTTTTTTAAAAGAGACAGAGAGTGACTCAAGGTTGAGTTGAATAGCATCTCAGCTCTTTATCTGATCTACTCATTTCTCTCAAATGCATGTTTGAGTGAAAAAAAATAATTGCACTTTTTTCAGTAGATTGCTGTTCAGAAACACAGCCTGGGAAATTCAATATGCAGCTTATAAAAAAATAACAAAAGCCAACGTTTGTGGAAAGGGGGAGGAAGGCCTTAGGATTTTTACAAAGGTTATTTTTCAGAAAAGATTTTAAGTCTTTAAATGCCAGTCTCTAATGAATTTTAACTGAATAAAAATGAATTACATGTTCTATTATGCATATAAAAATAATCATATTTATTGTAAAATTTACCCTTTATGTCAGAAAGATGTCTTTAAGTTACAAAACACTTGGGAAAAGTTAGTATTACATAAAGCTAATATCCGTGTTTTAAAAATAGCAGCTTTTTCCTAAAATATTTATTTCATATTAAACATTTAGTTACTGCTTCAAAGACAGCTTAGAAGAAGTACAAATCTAATAGAATGAGGAAATTCATATTTCCCAATGTGGAAATTTACCCTTGTATTGAGCTCGAACTTCTGTGGTTTGAAGATGGTGAGAACTATTAATGAGTACAGGTTGTATCTTTATAGGTCTCTTACCAGATCTTTCCATGTGAAGAAAGTAAAAGTTTTGTAGTCTGTTCCATGTGATTGCTCAGTTTGGGAGAGTCCAACTGAGTGATCCAGGAGTGGTTCAGGGCATGGGGCTGAGGGGACATGGGGACACATCATGGGAGGGGGGCACTAAGAGAGGAACTCAAAGAACAGCTTTTACGTGGGCTACCAAGAATGTTTTTTCTGAACCACTCTGCCTCCATTTAGAGCTCAGTGCCACTGAAATACCCATATAAAGTCATCCATACACCCACAGAAAAAAGACTGTAAGGACTGTTTTGGTGACCATGTGTATGGTTTCACCATCTTTTTCACAAGGAGATACAGATATACTTTTCGTAAAAAGTCAGCCCAGACTTTTCCTCCTGTCCTTGACCATAAAACAACTTGCGTTTTTCCCTAATGGCTTTAATAATTGTAGATAACCAGAGCTTCATGGTTAACAGTGCCCAGAATGTAGGGCTGCCTTTAATTAATGATTCCTTTAAAACAAAGAGCCTCTGGTACTATTGTAACTAAATTTTCTGGGAGAATATCTAAAACAGAGTGCTCTATAGTGACCCTAATTTTTAGAAAGGCAAGTTTGGCAAGGGAGGTAAGATGTGATAAGTATTTTTAAGAAATAGGAATACAAGCCCTAAATCTCAACCTTGTATAAAGACATGGGAGGAAGGGAGATACACAGAAAAAGTGTACATTTTGATGTCAGACCAAACTGGCATTGATTGTTAGCTCTATCAGGCAAGTTCTTAACCTTTCTCATTTGCCATTTTTATAAGAAGGACTATTTCTATTAACACTAGGGTTGTAAGATGTAGTATCTATAAATCATTTAGCACAGTGCTTGACACAAAGGAGACATGCAGGAAATATCTATAGCTAATGTTCATTTAATATTATTAATATTGCATATTCATTAATAGTATATGTTAATAACAGTTACAAACTGCATTCTTCTCTGTGTTTGCCTTTGTATGTCAGGCTCCTCTTCATTTTAATGTTGTGATTTCTCTCTCTCTTCTGGAAAGAAGCTGCTGGGAAACTTAAGTGTGACTTTCTATTTTTATGGGCATATTTCCATGAATGAGTACAAAAATGAAGCAAATATATGTTAAATAGCTGAGTTTTTTCCTACTGGGGTTGGAGATGACAGAAGGGGTACGAGGAAAAAATCGCTCTCACAGTCGTCCCTGCTTTCACAGAGCTTGCTGCATTGTTAGAGGGAAAGAACTAGCAGTTAATTATACATTAATTGTCTCATGTGTATTCAACAGCGTAGTGTAATAGTTCTTTCTGACTAGAAAGAACTAGAGTAATTGGAAAAGGGACCTGAGCTAAGCTTTTAAGGCCCAGTGTGATTCGGATAGGTCTAGTCACCTGATTTCAGCATGAACAGGGACGCGAGTATGACACCGGACATATAGAATAAGTATGAAGCATTTGGGGGGAGAGTTGAAATAAATCAGAGAGTTATCTGTTGGGGTAGAGTGGGGAAATAAGTGAAGTGAATTGGTAGTGGTAGTTGAGGTCTGAGTAGTATCACTTTTAGTATCATTAATAGCCAGCACTTATTAACTATAATTATGTGCCAGGCATTCAACTAGGTTCTTTTTGTACTTAAACTCAACAGCAAGCCCCTGAGATAGGTAATATTAGTCCCACTCCTCAGGTAAGGAAATTAAAGCTTAGTCAGTTTACAAGAGAGTCAGTATGGTATGATGGTTAAGAGTGTCAACACTATAGCCAGACTGTCTGGGTGTGAATGTTGGCTTTACTAATTACCAGCTGTGTGACTGGGCAGTTGTTCATCTTCTGTGTTTCTTTTTCCTCATCGGTAAATGAGGATAATAGCATTACCCAGTTCATAGGGTTATTGGAAGGCTCCAGTGAGTTAAATTTACATTTATGTAATATACACTTTAGAATACTACTTGGTATATTGTTACATGTTATATGTGTTTGCTGTTATTAAGTAAGTAACACATGGATATAAATTTTGTGGAAGACACAGAGAATCTTTATATGAGTACTTCTTATGTTGACCATCAAAGCTGAGAGGATAATATATAAAAATAATTAAGATTTGTTATAGAGAAGGTAGAACATACCTAGAAGACAATTTAAAATCTTTAATTACCCTCCTTCTCTTACATAATCATTATTTTATTGTACCTTATTTCAGAATGTATTTTTATGAATACATATATCTCTTATGACCTGACTTTTCACTTAAAAATATTTAGAATCTAAAAACAGTTTCTATATCAACAACTGTAGCTACATTATAGTTTTTAATAGTCATGTAGTAATATGATACATGGATTTGGCATACAAAATTTAACAATCACCTGCCTTTATAGGCCATTTGCAATTTCTTTTGCTATTACAAACAATGCTGCAATGAAAAACTTCATGAATTTATGGAATTATTTCTTTAGGATAATTCTCAGGAGTATAAATCCTGAGACAGAATTATACCCATTTGACAAATATATTATATCCATGCATATGGCCAAATTACCCTCCAGAAATTTTTAATAATTTCTACTTCCATCAACAGTGTATGAGAATTCTCATCTCCCCATACCTTTGCTAACACTGATGATTGCCAATCAGTAAAAATAAGTATTTCCAATCTGATATATGAAATGCCATATCATCATTTGAAATTTCTATTATTACTAGTGACCATTAAACTTTTAATATGCTTACTGAACATTTATATTTTTGTAAATTATATGTTTATATTTTTTCCCCAATTTTTAACAAGTTGAGGTGTTTTGTAAGAAAGAAGATTTTATGATTATGATAGTAACCTTGTATTGGACATATTTTGAAAATATGTTGTGAATATGCTTTGGTTAGTTTTAAAAGAGGAACAAAGAAATGAGTTTGGATCCACTAGAAGTTAACAAGGAGACTTTTAAAAATTCAAATCTAAACGTGTTCTACTCTTGTTTTAAAACCTCTGATTGTTTCCTTTTTCCATGGAATAAAGTCTGTGTTTCAAAAGTTGGCATGCTAGGTCTACCATGATCTGGTTTAGTTGACCTTCCTTGCCTCTGTCCCAGCCACCTTCTCATATGTCAGTGGTGTGCTAGAGGACAGGAACTTGTGAGAGCCAACTGCGCACCTCTCATCACAGCTCCATGTTCAGTGATGTCATCATACTGGTAGTTTGAAATCAGTCATGGGAGAGTATTTATACCATAGGAACTGGCAAACACTAGAAATTAGGGCTCTCCCCCTCCAACCCCTGCTGGGGACTCAATTGTTAATTATTTATCAGCATTCCACTAGATTAACCTTAAACTCCAGGCATCCTAAACTTCTTAGCATTCCTGATCCAAGGCAGGACTGAGACACATAGTCACCCCAGACAGGGAATAACCAGTTGCCCCCTTCAGACCAATATTTGGTTGATACACATAAGTGATGTGTGGGAGAAGCAGGAAGTGGGCCCACTAAGGGGCAGTGTTCAGCCTCTCTGCCTTGGTTCCAAGCAACCCAGTTCCAACCCAAAGTTGCCTGTCCCTTTGCAGTCATGCCAAGCCTGCAGCTAATTGACTTATGTTTCTTATGAAGCCTTTGACCTGACCTTTGGCAGTCTCATCACTCCATCTTTTCCAGCTCAAGTGGCTTAAAAAAGCAGTTTTTCAGCTACATATAGTCTTTTCCTTGGGGGGAATTATGCTCAATACATTTTTTTCCCCCATCTTGTTTTAGTGCCCTTATAGATTGATTAGGATCTAAGGCAACAGGCTGGCTAGCCCAGCCACCCTTTAACCTGAGTCTGCCCTCAGTATAGCTTCCTTCCCTCATCTGTTTCTGGTACATGTATTCTTGCTTTCTCTTGCCTCCCCCAGACCACCTGGTTGATATGTTATTTCCTTGATGGACCCATTCTTGTCTGGACCTTTAGTAGTAATACCACTTATCATCATGAGCCTTTCCTAGCAATAGTACTGTTATTCTCATCAAAGAGCCTTATATAGTAGGCCCAGATCACACTTGGCTGAATGGATGTTCTTGAGGAGACAGTACCACTAAGGATACGTTATATTAAGGTGAATATTTTGGCAGCAGTGTGCAAGATGACTGAAAGAAAAGAAATGCAAAGGTCACTGTTAGGAAGGCTGACTTGGGTGTTGAAATCTTGTAGAGAAAATAATCTAGTCATGAGGGAGTGGTAAGTTCCTGGAGGTGGGTGGTAGTAATGAGGATGGAAAGAAAGAGCAGTCATGAGACAAGGCAAGGAACTATGGAATTTGGTGAGATATGGCCTGGAAGAGGAAAGAATAGAAAAAATTTAAAAGTTCTTTAAGCTTCTAATTTAGAAACAGATGCAAAGTCATTTGTGTAAGACTATGGATTCATGAGGAAGAGACTTAAAAGGAAACACACACACACACACACACACACACACACACACACACACACACCAGAAAGTTAAGTGTTAGGAGAATCTTTTCATCTGGAAAAAGGGTACAGAAAAGAAGAAAGAGAAAAATTGTTAATGAACTAGAAAAAGAATCTGAAAATTGCAGTATCCTGAAAGCTAGGGAAAGAGAGTTAAAAAGAACAAAGATTGTTTCAAGATTTTGAAGATTAGTTAATACATTCAAAAGGCAGAGAAAAACAAAGGGGTGAAAGGACTAAAACAATTATCATGGGGTTTGGCAAGAAAGAAATCTCTAGTAGCATTAGAATGGACAGCTCCAGAGGTAGTAGAACAGTAGAAAGCCACTGGACCACAACTCGGTGGATCCAGTTTGAATTTCTGTGCCAATTACTGGCTGTGTTACTTTGACTATTAATCTCTCAGAAGTTCAGTTTCTTCTTTTATAAAGTGAGGATACTTTTGGTTCTACTTACTTCACAGGATTATTGTGAGGTTCAAAAGGAATAGTGAAAGTATTTTGTGAACTGAATTAAATATAAATGTGACACATTTCCATTATTATAGTCATAATTGGAGCCAAATGGAAGGCAAGACGTTGGGAGGTTAGTGCAAAGAACAGTAAAGGATGGGAAGGAGAAAAAGGGGTGATTGTGAAGCAGCTAGAAGAAGGTGTGGTAAAATGAAGCATTTGTTTATTTTTATTTGATGGCAGGGAGACCCAGGTCATGGCTGGGGATAGGAGGGCAGACTTTGAATGTGCAGGAAGGGTAACTATGGGAGTAGATCCCAGGATAAATAAAGGCTGTGATCTTTAGACAAAAGGTCAGAAACCTCTTCCTCTGAGCCTGGTAGGAAGGTTGAGATCCAAATTTAGAGATGGGGACATGTCAGGATGAAGATGGCATAAATGAAGTTGCCCTTGTGGGACACTCTAACCATGTGCTTGAAGGATGAGGGAAGGCTCTCCAAGGAGGGCTAGGAAGAGGGGGATGGGATCTGGGAGGAAAGTTAGAAGGCAATAATATTATTTAAATTACTGGTATGGTATCCTCCTATGCCCTGCACTCTTATGTCCTTTGAAGACATTGCCAAGTCCAACATCTATGATCTCCACCCTCCTAGTCACTGGGCATTAGCTCAGTCCAAGTAGCACCACATGGCCTAATAGGAAAAGGAGTTATGCTTCTATGCAATTGAATTAGATGACAAATATGATAATCTTATTTTCTGAACTGAAGATTTGGGTACATGGTTGGATACAGGATTTGTATATATTTTCCAGTTGTGAGAAGACATCTGGGAGGTGAAGTTTGTACATGGAAATGTTGGACTCTCCAGGACATTTTCATGGGATGTAAGTTCAAAAGCGAGAGTTAAGTCTGCAAATCAGGCCTGCCTTAGAAACATGAACCATCTATGATGACCTACATCTTGGCTAACAAGAGACTCACATTAGGATGTGGAGGTGTAAGATATGGATGAGATGGAATGAGCATGTGTCTCTGTTCTAGCCTGGTTGGAAATAGTTGGAGCCAAGTAATGCTGCCTGTAAATGACTTATCCTTACAGTTTGCCATAGATGCCTCTACTTTCATTGATCTGTTATATATGATGGCTGAGGATCAGTTATCTTCCAACATCACACAGGCTCTGTTGCTTCTTATAATGATAATAATAAAAGTTCTTTGATTTCGTGGCTCTATGAAAGGAAATGGCAAGAATGAGAGGCTTACATGGTTTACTGTTTTCTTACATACCTGACTCTGGTAGGCATCTGAGTTTGGGGATCCTGCTATAACCCAACAGTTCTCAAGCTTTGTATTATGACACAGTAGTGTATTAAGATCAGCCATGAGGTATGTCAATCTCTTACTAAGAACATCTAAAGTTGGGATAATTGTGAATATTAAATTTTGGACACAACCACTGTTCACATTTATCCTATAGTATTCCTTCTTAGTCACCTGTATTCTGATATAATTTCTTAAGCAGGACAGAAACATCGTGTTAAATTTAGCACAATGGGAACATCCATGGGATGTCACTTCTCACTTGTCATGTGTGTCCCAGAGGGAAAAAAAATTGAAAACTGTTGCTCTGACAGTTGGTGGAGCAATGAGTCCTTTTTATAGCACCAAAAAGTCATACATGGTGGAAGGTTATCTGCAAAGTCCTAATTTTTTCTTAATTTAATTTTTATCAAAGTCAAACACATAGCTCAAAAAATCAAATAGTTTTATAAGGTTCATCATGAAAACTATATGTCTCCTGAGACCCCCTTGGGACAGGGGGGGTCTACTGTGTTCCTGTTCCCTTGGGACAATATTTGGGTTAAATGAATAATTGGTGTTTACATTATGATGATGTAAATTTTCTTCATAATTACGCTATATGGTATGGTTTTATCACATTCCCCCCACCCAGACTCCATCATTGACTCATATTTTTTTTTAGTTTTCTTCCTTAAATTGTCTGTTTGAGCTATATCCCTCTCAATACGCTCAAGTATTCCAGATAATCTATCAGTTTCATTTTGTCCTATGACACCCCTCCTGAAGCCTTCCTTCCTTTTGCTCCAATCCAGACTCATTGCTCTTTAATAGGACACATAAGCATCATCTGGGATTTTCCACTGTCATCATTCTAGGAATTCATTTCTCTCTTGGGTTGGATCCTATGGCTAGTTTTTCTCCTTTACTCTCTTATTGTGATGAAAATATGTCCTGGTAATTTCCTGAGAAAGTGGATAGGGGGTAAATACTTTTGAAAATGTCTGAAATTGTCTACAGTCTACCTTTATACTTGTCCAGGTATAGAACTCTGTTGTAGAAGAAATGTTTTCTCAGTATTTTGATGACATCATTCCATTGTATTTTAGCATTGAAAGTTCTTGTTGAGAAGTTTAAATTTTGGTTGATGATCCTTTACGTGTGAGCACCTTTTCCCCGCTCCCCATTCTAGAAGCTATTAGGATTTTCTTTTATCCCTAAAGTACTAACATATCACAGTGATAGGTTCTGGCATACAAGTTTTGTTGTCTATTTCAGAATCTATAAATTTAAGTCTTTTGTGATTGGAATGATATTGTGGGTTAATTCTTTATAATTTCTTTTCCCTGTGCTTCTCTTTCTGGAACTCCTACTAATTGTCAGATTTTAAGATTTCTGGATTGATTCTTTACTTATTTTTTCTCTCCTATTTTTCTTTTACCTGTCTTTTTGTTCTGCATTCTGTAAGGTAGAACAAACTTGACTTTGTCTCAACTCTTGTCTTCTAAACATCCTACTGAATTTCTTAAAGTCTTACTATCATATTTTTTAAGGTTTCAAGAGGTCTTTATTGACCTATTCCTGTTTCATGGTTGCAATAGTTTTCTTATCTCTCTTTTAGGACACTGATTTTATATTTAATTGTTGCTCTCTGCATCGTCTCAATTTTCAGTTTGTGTGTTTATATTTGTCTGATTTTTTTTTTTTCCTAGAGGCTTTTCTAAGGTATTTCGCGATCTTTGGCTTCATTTCATATTTAAAACACGAGGCACCAGGAAAATATTGGGAGGTGCGTGTGTGTGTGTATGTGTGTGCGCGCGCGCGCGCACGCCCACACGTGCGGATGTCAGGGGCAAGACAAGATTTTCTATTGCTAAGATTCATTGGCTGTTTCATTTGTAAACCCTTAAATGTCATTATCCATAGGCCTTCAATCTGGACTGACCAGTTTCTCCATAGAGAAATCATCTAGTATCTTGCCTGAGGTAAAAACCTGCCTGCCATATTTTTAAGAATACATAATAAAGTATTTGCATTGGCAGTTCTCAAAATGTGGTTTATGGACCCCAGAGGCTTCTTAGACTCAGGGATTCCAGAGTCAAAACAATTCCCATAATAATACTAAGATGGTATTTGCTTTTTTCACTGTGTTGATATTTGCACTGATGATGCAAAAGCTACCCTGATTAAAAAAAAAAATTTGCTGGTGCCTACCACTAATCAGTGGCACCAAACTCTACTAGCCATCAGTGCATCCTTCACCACTATGCACTTACAGTTAAAAAAAGTACAGCCAATTTCATTTAAAAATCTTTTCAGTGAATAGTAAAAGTGATTAATTATTATTTCATCTTGACCCTTAAGTGCATGCACATCCTTTTATTGTTCTCTTTGGAGAAATGAGAAGTACACACAAGGCACTTCTGCAAATGTACCAACGTACCATGGTGTCTTGAGGAAAAGCACTGTGCAGTTGTTTGAGTTACAAGCTGCACTACAGGTTTTTTTCCCCAGAGCACCATTTTTACTTGAAGGAGTGACTTACATAGGATGGTCATTGTAATGCGGCTATTTGGCAGACATTCTCTCAAGAATAAACAAGGTAATTTTGTCACCTCAAGAAAAACAACTCATGATATTTGTTGCCAATAGTGGAATTTGAGAAAGAAATTTAGGATTTTGGGAGACGTGTATTTTCCACTACCACAAGCTTGAAATCTTCCTAGTAATGAGTTCAGAAATGAGTTACCAGTGTGATTTTTTGATTTTATATAATAAAATGTGCCAATATTTGCAAGATCTATCTAAATCAATAAACTGATTCTTTTTAAATGACCAATGCAGAACATGACAAAACAATGCATGGGTGAAAGTGCAATATAGACAATGTAACTCTGTTAATGTAACAGAGTAAAAAAAGTTCATTGGTATGGTTTCAAATTCACTATCACAATTCTCCTTTCAGAAGCTACCACTTGTTGAATTTTGGTATAGTATCAAAGAAAAATATTTAAAATTATCTGAAAAGGTTATTAAAACGCTCCTCTCCCTCTAAATGCATGTTGCTGTGAGGCTGGATTTTTCTTAATCTTTTCTTTTACCAAAACAACATGCGTGATCAATTGAATGCAGAAACAGATATAAGAATCTATTTTCTATGAAGCTGGACATTAAAGAGATTCACGAAAATGTAAAACAGTGCCACTCTTCTCACTTTTTTTAAAAATATAGTTATGTTTCATAAAAATGTTATTTCAAGTATTAATATGTAATAGGCTTATTATTTTTATTTAAATGATTTTATAAATATTTAAATGTTTTCAGATGTCATTTATAATAAGACAAATATTGATGCATATAACCAAAATAAACAAAAAGTCACTGAGGCCCTTAAAATTCTTTCTTTTTAAATTTTTTAATATCAAATTTTTTTAAATGTTTATTTATATATGAGAGATACACGGAGAGAGAGAGACAGAGCACGAGCAGGGGAGGGGCAGAGAGACAGAGACAGAATCCGAAGCAGGTTCCAGGGTTCTGAGCTGCAAGCTGTCAGCACAGAGCCCGACGTGGGGCTCGAACTCACAAGAAGTGAGATCATGACCTGAGCCAAGGTCAGATGCTCAACTGACTGAGCCACCCAAGTACCCCAAGGTCCTTAAAACTCTTAAGTATAAAGTGGCCCTAAGAACAAAATGTTTGAGAGTACTTGTTACTTAATACCCAGGTTTTCTGTATGGTTGTACACCCCTCCTCTCTGTTACACTTAATGTCTCCTAATCTAGAGTTTTTCTGGTCAAGTCCTCTGGTTGGTGCAGGGACAGGGGCATCTGAGGGTCTAATTTTCTCCATACAGATTTCTAACCACTCCTTCCTCCTTGGTGCATGAATTTGCAGGCTTCTTGCTGCTTCTCCCTAAGACCTAGGTTTTAGCTTTCCTCATGCTGCTAAATCAGTTACCATTTACCATTCTGTTCCAAAATATGAATCATGGGTTGTTGTTTTTTTTGCTTCCAGTCATCTCCTCTATTATTCCTTTATTCTTGTGGGTTTATCAATTGTTTTATTCATTTTCTGTCATATTAATGGAGATTTGGGAGGCAGTGGAGATATAGGCATCTATTTGACTGGGAATTAGTATATGATGGTTTTGGTATTGTGTCAATTGTGTCAACATTTGGTTGGGTAGATAACAGTTAATTCTGACCTCAACATCTGCATTTTATAGATGTTCTCTTTTTAAGACAGAACTCCAAGAACTCTGTTGATTGTTTCTATATAACAATTGTAACAAAGATTTTTTTCTAAATAACAAAGGATATTCTAGCTGATATCTAATGGATATTCTAGCTGAAAATATGTAACAGATATTCTAAGTATCCATTTATTGAATAAAGATTTCTAATTTCTCTGTAGAATTCTTTTTTTATTTAACATTTTTAGATTAACCTATTAAAAAGAGGTAGTAATCATTAGCTTCCTTATACACGAATTTGGCTTATATATGGTTTTAAATATAAAAATAGTAACATTTAGGGTTGAATATTGACCCCTGCATATTTAAATCCATTTAATAACAAATTGCATTATCAGAGTTTATGCAATGTTTCTAAAGCATGTTGTGAAGAGTATATTGACCAAGAAAATAACAGTGGAAAAGTTTAGTGGATTTATGATTTCATGCCCTATCACAATGATTACATTTTTAAGTCAAGGAAACCTCAGCTCTATGAGGCTAAAACATTAAGTGAAAAATGGCTTTAAGTGTGATTCGTTTCTCAGATGTAAGAACAAAAGGTAAATAGTCAGACCAGAGACTAGAATTGTTTGACTTTGACACTTACATTTGTGATACTGGGGGCTGGTTCAGAAAGGGAGGTTAGGATAAATTGAGATAGCATTTTAGAAGATAGGGATCAGAAGTAACAATGATCTTCTTAAATTGGAAATAAAGAAACAACTCACAGAATACAGAACATCATAGAAACTAAGAGGTGGAATCCACCTTGGAAGTGGTCTTTTCCACTGCCACATTTAAAAGACGAAGTCATGGGGATCCAGAAATGTGAAGAGGCTCGTCCAAGGTCATAATGAAAGTTATTAGTAGGTGTACTAGAACCTAGACTCCTACGCTCTGAGCCCAATGTCCTTTCCAGTGCATCCATTTCTTTAGGGATGAAGTGGGATTGTGCCTTGGGGAAGAGGGAAAACACACTGCCGAGTCCACATTCCATTCTCTCTCTATGCATGTAAGTCTTCTACCTACTCCAAGGTCCCTAAAAGCTTCCAAGCCACTTTTACTTCATTACTGCTTCCCTACCCTGTGATTTTCATTTCATCTGTACCCCTGTCACATCTGTCTCCCCTTAATAGCATCTTAACATTTGTGGTTCTGCATGATTGTCTATTTCTAAATGTAGGTGTTCTGTCTCCCCAGCTAGATGCTAGTACTTTTGAAGGCAGAACCCTGCCTCCATATTTCCTCCAAAGTGACTGTGACTCTGCAATCAGAGATGCTCAGCTCGTGTTGCTGTCAGGTCATTCAAAGGTCTGGTTGATTATGTTTACACCACTCAAAAAATTCTCAACGTCACAGGGAAATTAACACCATTGAAGCTGTAGCTTAGAAAGTAAGCATAATAGAGAAATAGACAGGAAAATGGCATGTAAGAACAGAAAATTCATGATTTATTTTTTTAGTCCTTATCAGGCTATTTTCAAGGTTCTGCTAAGCAGAGGGTTACACTTTAAAAAAAATAGAGGTAACAACCTGGAAGGGGTTTGCTTTCCAAGAGAACAATGCTCTGTGGCACATAGATACTATATAACTAATCCTATTCTCCAAACACATAGGGCTCAAAGGGCTGCCATGTGTGGCTCTTCAGTTTGTTCAGCATATAAATATGCCTGACCAAAGGACAAGGAGGGAGCACTTTTTTCTTCACTCCAAGAGGCCCTTTTCTAATTGGCCTTTCTGGAGAGGGGCACTTTTTAAAATGATCTGCCCAGAGGGTGGCATCTTCTCCTAATTCTCACAAAGGCACCTTCAAGGCAGTCCCACTGGAAAATGAGTCCTGAACTTAAAGGTCAGAAGGAATAATATGCAAACAGTGGTTCACTCCCTGGCACACACAGGGTTGGAGAGGTTAGAGGAAAGGCATAGGAGTGATAAAGCAATATTAAAAAAAAAATACCTCAGAGGCGTTTTAGGAGGAACTGAAATGATTTAACTTGGAGAAGAGAGTACATATTAAAAGATGCTTAAAAAATTAAAAAAAGGAACCGTTTCAAAGAACAGAATGACATGTTGCTCTTTAATTTTATCCTGAGGAAATCAATAGGGTTTTATTGAAGAAACAGAATCACTTCCTGACAACAAAGACTTAACATTAGAGGTTGTGGTATTTCTTCTTAAGTAGACTTTATAAAATGAGATGCATTCCCATCTGGGAAGAGTGTTAGTTGACTCTGTGTAGACATTAGTGGGTTAACTAAAGATTTCTAAATATGAAGGTGCTGTTGTTGTTCATTGTGATGAAAAGGAAGTATTGGAGGCCCTTGACTTTCATGGAGACTGTGTTCTAGAGTTCTTCTCTAGTGAGGAGATTCCTAAGTGCCCACAATTAGTGTGTAGAGAGCTGTGAAGATGCCACTGGCCATGAGTCCATGAATCAGGAGATCATTATGCTAGTACAAATATCTCTCTTTGCAAAAATGCTTTTAGCCTTTTTCTCTTCTGCTCCCTTACCTTTCTTTTCCTACAATCAAATGTAGTTTTCCCTAGGACCTGTCTCATTTGTTTGCAGGTTTAATAAGTAGTAACTACTGTTATTAATTGTCATGTGAATCTCCTGCTCTGGGCACACAATGTTCTCAGTTTCCAGAATATGCTCCTTACCTTTTCATCCATTCATTTATTCTTGTATTCACCATAAAATGTTTATTAGAACTGTGGATATGTCATTAATGTGCTGATCATTGAGGATTAAATGGTGAGTTAGATATGACCCCTACCCTCAAGAATGTCACATTTTAGAGGAAAGATAGTTGAGTAAACAAAACTGTTTCCTAGGTCAGACACTCATATCCTAAAATGGTTTCCTGCATCTGTCAAATACTGAGATTCTATCCAGTGCACTTACTCAGACACTGACTATTCCACACTTACGGCATTTTAAATTTATTACCTTATGTACAGAGTGTATGTATGCATATGTATACACATGTATATATATATACACACACACATATATACATCATGTGTGTATACATATATACATCATGTACATATCATTATCTATCTGGTCCCCAAACTAAATTTTGAGCTAAATAA
This sequence comes from Prionailurus bengalensis, assembly GCF_016509475.1. NCBI lineage: Eukaryota > Metazoa > Chordata > Mammalia > Carnivora > Felidae > Prionailurus > Prionailurus bengalensis. The sequence goes on along the minus strand of NC_057350.1, from coordinate 86,362,422 downwards.
TAACAAAAGTAACAACTAATATTTTATTGATAATTTACTTGATGTTTGGTGTTGTTCTATGTGTTTTTCACATAATCATATTACTTTTTCCTCACAGCAAGCTCTCTGAGTGTTGGAACAATTATTATCCCCACTTGCAGATGCAAGTTACCTAACCAAGAAGTCAGGCAACTTGCCCAAGGTTATGGGACTAATAAGCTACAAAGCCAGGGTTTGATCCCAGAAGTCTGACTACAGGGCTTCCACTTGATGTCTAGTCAGAAACCACATTCATATTTGTTCATATCTTCTGCTATCATATCTTCTGCTGGTACCTAGAAAAGACTCTCTGACATACATAAGTAACATTCCCCAACATTTGCTTGGTGACTCTGAGGCTACAAAGAACTGTATTTAGTTAGTTAGTTAGCTAGTTAGTTAGTTAGTTATATTTTAGAGAGAGCACGAGCATGGTGTGCAGCAGATGGAGAGAAGAGAAAGAGGGAGTGGGAGAGAGAGAAGAGAGAGAGAGAGAGAGAGAGAGAGAGAGAGAGAGAGAGAGAGAGTCTTAAGTAGGGTCCATGCCCAGCATGGAGCCCAACAAGAGGCTCAGTCCCATGAACCTTGAGATCAGGACCTGAGCAAGAATCAAGAGTCAGACACTCAACTGACTGAACCACCCAGGCACCCCTACAAAGAACTTTAATTATTTTATCCCATCTGATTCTTGCAGGCACTCTGTCCAGAAGATGATTTTTTTTCTCATTACAAAGATGAAGACTTTTCATGGTTTGTTGACTGAAGGATATAGTTTTAGAGATTTTACTTCTGCAAGGAAAAAATAGGTGATACTTGCTGGTAATAATATTTAGAACATAATTCAATTTAAATGTTTAGTTGTGAGAGTTTTGTTGCTGCTAAATACACCTGGAGTATACAACAGCATACAGTATACTTACTGGAGAACAACAGTAAGGTGATAGTTTGAAGGCTTACACCTTTAGAGACTCTAAAAATATTCTATGGTTATTTATTTATTTTAGCAATTTTCAAGTACATAATATAGTATTACTCACTATAGTTTCCATGCTGTGCATTAGATCCCCAGAACTTATTTGTCTCATAAGTGGAAGTTGGTACCCTTCGAACAGCATCTTCACACTTACCCTACCTCCAGCCCCTGGTAACCACTATTCTACTTTCTGTTTCTATGAATTCAACTTTTTTAGATTCATATAAGTGGGATCGTACAGTATTTCTTTTTCTCAGTCAGATTTATTTGACTTAACATAATGCCCTTGAGGCCCATTTGTGTTGTTATAAATGGCAAGATTTCATTCTTTTTTTATGGCTAACTAATATTCCTGTGTGTGTGTGTGTGTGTGTGTGTGTGTGTGTGTGTGTTTGTGTTTCTTTATCCATTCATCCACTGATGGACACTTAGATTATTCCCATATGTTGGATACATAAATAATGCTGCAATGAACATGGAGGAGGTGCACATATCTTTTTGAATTAGTGTTTTTGTTTTCTTCAGATGAATACCCAGAAGTGGAATTGCTGGATCAGATGGTAGTTCCCTTTTTTGTTTTTTTGAGGAAGCTCCATACTGTTTTCCATAATGGCTGTACCACCTTATATCCCACCAACACTGCACAAGAGTTCCCTTTTCTCTACATCCTTACTAACTTGTTATTTCTAGCCTTTTTAAAAAAATATTTATTTTTGAGAGACAGAGAGACCACATAAGTGGGGGAGTGGCAGAGAGAGAGGGAGACACAGAATCCGAAGCAACTCCAGGCTCCAAGCTGTCAGCACAGAGCCCGATGCGGGGCTTGAACTCACGGACTGCGAGATCATGACCTGAGCCGAAGTTGGATGTTTAACCGAACGAGCCACCCAGGCACCCCTCTAGCATTTTTGATAATAGCCATTCTGACAGGTGTCAGGTGATATCTTGCTGTGGTTTTGATTCTATGGTGATTTAATTTTAACCCCATGTGTGAAGAGCTGCCTAAGGGGAGAATTTAGGGAGCAGATTTGCTTATATCAGGACATGACAATGTTCAACTCATAAACTTTGCCTCTACTCTAAATTGCTTTTCTTGACTTCAGTTCTTGTACCTTTTGAGAAATATCTGTTAAATGTTGAAACACTTGTTATCCTTTAAGTTCCTCCAGATTTGAGACTTTTGACTTTTTTCTAGGCTTTCTTCTCTCCTTCCCATCTCATTCAAATCATTCCCAATCCTTGTAGCTGCTTCCTTTCAGCGGTCTTGAGTTTCTTAGTACCTGATGCCATGTCTAAGTCCGTTCTCAGTGTGTTGTGCACACTTACAGCTAATGAGAAGAAAATACAAAATGAAGACTTTCATCAGTATAGGTGACAGAATGCTGGACAACTATTTTCCTTTATTTTTAAAATCTTAATATTGTGGATATTTTACGTAGTAAATAGTCACTTAAAAATAATATTCTTGGGGCGCCTGGGTGGCGCAGTCGGTTAAGCGTCCGACTTCAGCCAGGTCACGATCTCGCGGTCCGTGAGTTCGAGCCCCGCGTCGGGCTCTGGGCTGACAGCTCAGAGCCTGGAGCCTGTTTCCAATTCTGTGTCTCCCTCTCTCTCTGCCCCTCCCCCGTTCATGCTCTGTCTCTCTCTGTCCCAAAAATAAATAAACGTTGAAAAAAAAATTCAAAAAAAATAATAATATTCTGAGGGGTGCCCGGGTGCCTCAGTCTGTTAAGCATCCAGCTTCAGCTCAGTTCATGATTTCACAGTTTGTGGGTTCGAGCCCCGCATCAGGCTCTGTGCAGACAGCTCAGAGCCTGGAGCCTGCTTCAGATTCTGTGTCTCCCTCTCTCTGCCCCTCCCCCACTTATATTCTCTCTCTCTCTCTCTCTCTCTCTCTCTCTCTCTTTCTGTCTCAAAAAAAGTAAACATTAAAACAATTTTTAAATAATATTCCTGAAATTATTTATGTTAATACTATTTGTATAATATAAATACCAATTTAAATCAGACTGTCTTACATTTAGCATATACTATTTATCTAGGACAAAAGATGAAACAATCGGGGAGCCTGGGTGGCTCAGTCAGTTAAGCATCTGACTTCAGCTCAGGCCATGATCTCATGCACACACAGTTCATGGATTTGAGCCCCCACATCAGGCTTCGCAGCGACAGTGCAGAGCCTGCTTGGGATTCTCTTTCTGTCTCTCTCTCTCTTCTCCTCTTCCACTTGTGCTTTCTCTCTCTCTCTCTCAAGATAAATAAATAAACTTTAAAAAAAGGTGAAACAATCCCACATAAATGTCCAATCACGTGCTGAAACAGAGCTCTAGAGATTCAGACCTTAGATAAATAAGATTTTATGTGGATAAAGGACCTGAATGTGTGACAGGAAACCATCAAAACCCTAGAGGAGAAAGCAGGAAAAGACCTCTCTGACCTCAGCCGTAACAATCTCTTACTCGACACATCTCCAAAGGCAAGGGAATTAAAAACAAAAATGAATTACTGGGACCTTATGAATATAAAAAGCTTCTGCACAGCAAAGGAAACAACCAACAACTAAAAGGCAACCAACAGAATGGGAAAAGATATTTGCAAATGACATATCGAACAAAGGGCTAGTATCCAAAATCTATAAAGAGCTCACCAAACTCCACACCTGAAAAACAAATAACCCAGTGAAGAAATGGGCAGAAAACATGAATAGACACTTCTCTAAAGAAGACATCCAGATGGCCAACAGGCACATGAAAAGATGCTCAACGTCGCTCCTTATCAGGGAAATACAAATCAAAACCACACTCAGATATCACCTCACGCCAGTCAGAGTGGCCAAAATGAACAAATCAGGAGACTATACATGCTGGAGAGGATGTGGAGAAACGGGAACCCTCTTGCACTGTTGGTGGGAATGCAAATCGGTGCAGCCACTATGGAAAACAGTGTGAGGTTCCTCAGAAAATTAAAAATAGACCTACCCTGTGACCCAGCAATAGCACTGCTAGGAATTTACCCAAGGGATACAGGAGCACTGATGCATAGGGGCACTTGTACCCCAGTGTTTATAGCAGCACTCTCAACAATAGCCAAATTATGGAAAGAGCCTAAGTGTCCATCAACTGATGAATGGATAAAAAAATTGTGGTTTATATACACAATGGAGTACTACATGGCAATGAGAAAGAACGAAATATGGCCCTTGGTAGCAACGTGGATGGAGCTGGAGAGTGTGATGCTAAGTGAAATAAGCCATACAGAGAAAGACAGATACCATATGTTTTCACTCTTATGTGGGTCTGAGAAACTTAACAGAAACCCATGGGTGAGGGGAAGGAAACAAAAAAGAGGTTAGAGTGGGAGAGAGCCAAAGCATAAGAGACTCTTAAAAACTGAGAACAAACTGAGGGTTGATGTGGGGTGGGAGGGAGGGGAGGGTGGGTGATGGGTATTGAGGAGGGCACCTTCTGGGATGAGCATTGGGTGTTGTATGGAAACCAATTTGACAATAAATTTCATATATTGAAAAAAATAAAATAAAATGAATAGAAATTTAAAAAAATAAGATTTTATGTTTATGTCCCCCCAAGTTTCTGAACTAAGAATTAGAAGGTAGACCTTTGGTAATATCTATTACAACTCCTTCCCCCACACTAGCTACAGTGTCTGTCTCTTCTATATCTTGTTGTTATAAGCTTAATTGTGTTCTCCTAAATTTATATGTTGAAGCCTTAATCCCCAGTACCTCAGAATGTGACTGTATTTGGAAACAGGGCCTTTAAAAAGTTGATTAAGTTAAAATGAGGCCATTAGGGTGACTCCTCACCCAATCTGATTGGTATCCTTATGAGATAAGAGGAGATTAGGACACACAAAGGGGTATCAGGGCTATGTGTACCCAAAGGAAACCATGTGAAGACACAGGAAGAAGATAACCACCTGCAAATCCAGGAGAAAGGCCTCAGAAAAAAATAATTCTGCTGACAGCTTGATCTTGGACTTCCAGTTTCCAGAACTGTGAGAAAATAAATTTGATTTTTGTCACCTAGCCTTAGCAAAGCAATGCAGGTGGTTATCTGGCCTTTGTTTACATTTCTTGGACAGAAAACTTTTGATGCATCAAAGCCACTCAGTTTGATATTTGGTCTACATTAATTATTTTATAGATTTTCCTAATGTTAAACTAAAATTTTCCTCCTGTAAGTCCTCAGTGGACCTAATTCTGGCCTCTAGAGTCACATCAAATAAATTTAGTGTTTTTCTAAATGATATTTCTCAAGTATCTGAAAGGAATTTTTTTCCCTAGTATGACTTATTTTTTCCCGAAATATCCCCTACCCCTATCCCCTTTCACTATCTTCATACATTGTGTTTTCGTGCGCCATCTTTATGATGGTCATGTTCTTCTCAGTGTTATAAATATCCGTTTTAAAGATACTTTGGAAACATTTCCACGTGGAATATTTCAATTATTATTTTGTCAAACAAGCTCATTTTTTAAGGAGGATGAAATTTATGGTGAGAGAGGGAGCTGGTAACTTGTATCATCTTTTATTCCTTAGATGTATAAAACAGAGGCGTAATCAACACTTAAAGTAGAAACATGGAGAGGTTATGCCGTGATTCCTTACTGCCAGGCAAAAACTGTCATTCTCTGGACTTGTAGACAGAAGCCTGTTTTTCTTTACATATTACCACATGTAATATGAAATAAATTGTATTGAAGGACAACTAATATGATTGGTGACATATTTAATTTTTAGAGTAATATTTAAAAAACAAATGTTTACATATAAACTTTAATTTTAGAAGTAATTGTAATAACTGTAACATTAATTTGACTTTTTTTTGGTCATTTTTGAGTATTCACTCATTGGGGCACCTGGGTGGCTCAGTTGGTTAAATGTCTGACACTTTTATTCAGCTCAGGTCCTGATCTTATGGTTTGTGGATTCCAGCCCCATATCGGGTCTGTGCTGACAGCACAGAGCCTGCTTGGGATTCTTTCTCTCCCTCTCTCTAACCCTTCCCCCCCCCTTCTCTCAAAATAAATAAACATTAAAAAAAAGAGGATTCACTCATTGAACAAATATTGATTGACTACTGAAGGGTTAGATCAGGAAAAAGTTTAGAAACCACTTGTATCCATCTAAATGGTCAACAATTTAGTCCAGTTGTTGAGTGTACTGCATTTATAGTGTTTCCATCTCCTTTAACAAATGATAACACAATGTTTAAAGTGTATTTTAAAATTAGACCTTGGTGACCTGGCGTTTAGGGCTGTCACAGAAGGGGCCCAGGAGTATGAAGAGAAAGTAAGACAGATGGTCAGACATGTGCCCCAGTGAGAATTAGAGGAGAGTGCTTTAGTAGAGTAAGTGCTGTGGACTCATCCCGCACTAAAAAGAAGAACAATTCCAAAGATCAGGCTTCTAATACAGTGTCAGCTTTGGTTGGACGAGCCCAGAAGATGGGAGATGATCTGACCCTATAGATCAGAGGCCTTTAGTAATTACAGCTTAGGAAACAGGCAAGGATGCTTCAGGTAATGATAAGAATGACACACAAAAAGTAACAGTAATGGCAATTATAGCAGTAATAATAGTAATAAGTATATGGAAGTGTTCCAAGCTGTGTATGTTTTAACTTACTATCCTCAAATTCATTCACTTATTTGATAACATTTATTGAATGCCTACTGTATACAAGGGGTTATGAACAAAATAGATAAAAGTCTCTGTCCTTATGAAGTTTATTTTAGTGGAGATAGATAATAATAAAAAGTTAATAAATTGCATAGTAAATTGGGAAGTGAGAAATAGTATGGGAAAAAACAGAAAAAGTAGGTAGGTTAAGGGAAATCATCAAGAGTGCTGAGTGATGAAGTGGATGGGGCTCAGTTTGCCTTTATTAAATTAAGGAGCCAAAATAGATCTCTTTGAGAAAGTGAGATATTTTTAAATTTTCTTTTTTTTTTGAACGTTTATTTATTTTTGGGACAGAGAGAGACAGAACATGAATGGGGGAGGGGCAGAGAGAGAGGGAGACACAGAATCAGAAACAGGCTCCAGGTTCTGAGCCATCAGCCCAGAGCCTGACACAGGGCTCAAACTCACGGACCACGAGATCATGACCTGGCTGAAGTCAGACGCTTAACCGACTGTGCTACCCAGGCACCCCTGAGAAAGTGAGATTTAAGCAAAGACTTGAGGGAAAAGTTGGATTCACAGGCAAGGTTCTGGGTTGGGGTGGGGCTGGGTGGGGAGGTGGGAGGTGGGAGGTGTGAGAACAGAGCACAGACCCAAATGCAGGAATGTGTCTTGTGGCGTTGAGTTGCAGGAAGGAGATGAGTGTGGCTAAAGCTGCCTGAATGGCTGAGGGGAAAGGGGAAAGGGATAAAAGCAGAGCATCACGGTGTAGAAGAACATGGAGGACATTGTGTGGACTTAAACTTTTACTCTGAATTAAATGTGAAATCATTGTACAGTTTTGATCAGAAGACTGACTTGGTTTGACCAAACTTGAAATGGATCACTCTCAGCAGCCATGTTGAGAATAGATTTGTAGGACAGAAAAATGATAGGAATTTTCAAGACAGTGGTTACAGGGACAAGGGTGATAGTGGTGGAGGTAATGATAAGTGATCAAATCCTAAATGTGTGTTGAAGGGCCAAAGAAAGTAAGTTACTTATCTAAAGTTACAAAGCTAGTAACTGGCTGAATTGGGAACTGATCCCAGGCAGTAGAACAACTCTGACACACAGCATAACCTGACCAATAAAAAAAGATGGTGAGAAGACAGGCATCCAGTCGATAAAAGGCAGAGCTTTCTAATAATTATGACTGTAAGGCAGTGATTTTCTGTGATTAGAGGGGTGTAAGTTGAAACTGGAAAGCCATTTATCTGTGATGAGTAAGGGGAATTCATGCATGGGGGGTTTAATGAAATGACTTTTAGGCCCCTTCTAACTCAGATCCTGTGATCCAAATATAGAACGACGACACAGTTTATACTGTTTGTCAGTAGAAGTTGACAACTCTAATAATTACTAATATTTTGAAAACCATTTTCTTGCCTTCATCTCCTATACCAAGGTATAAATAATGCTAGATTTGGCCTCTGTCCTTGAAGAAAGGATGAAACGTGATGTATGTGACAAATCTCTGTTGTGACTCAGAATGAACCCATGAAATTGCCTTTTTAAATGCAAATTTAAAGCATTTGTGTACTTGCAACTGTGAAGCTGCTACTAGGCAGAGTTTGGAGGATATACATTCATAAAATAACAGATGATGGTCTCAGATTAGGATTTTCCAAAATCATTGCATAAAACCCTTCAGTAGCCCTGTGGAGGTCTTGGCTAATTGTTCATACATTCTAGGTGTTATATCATTTGTATGTATTGATAAAATACCCCTGGAGCATTATATTTGTATTTCTGTTTAGGAAAAGTACATGGTTCTCTTCCTGCTATGGGTTAATGTGCTGGGAGGTAATCCAGAGATATGACTTCATCTAAATATTTTAAAAATATTCTTTACCATAATATCAGAGTGTCCTGAACAAACTCCTACTGGGTGTGATATTTCCCACTGCAAGCAATATATAGCAAGTCTATAGAATCTACCAGTACTCCCATGGCATTTGGTGGAGCAGAAAATGTAGCAACCTGGGAACAACTTTTTGGAATATTTCTAGTTGTACTAAGAAAAGATGGGAGAGACTAGATGAATTCCTGCAGTTTGGTGGAATGGGAAGAGGAAGAAGCAAAATAAGTTACAAGTAGATCCTGGTGGGGTGCCTGGGTGGCTCAGTTGATTAAGTGTCTGACTCTTGATCTCAGTTCAGGTCATAATCTCACAGTTTGCGAGATAGAGCCCCACATCAGGCTCTGCACTGACAGCATGAAGCCTGCTTGGGATTCCCTCTCTCTTTTTCTCTCTGTCCCTCCTCTGCTTGTACTCTTTCTTTAAATAAATAAATAAACTTAAAAAAAAAGAAGTAGATTCTATCAATTGATAAAGAAATGCCAGGGCTTCTATTTTGCAAGAAAGTTTCTTGAAAATCAAACTATCTCTAAAGGTGGAAAATTGTGCATTAGTACGCTTTACCTGAATTTGAGTACATCTGGAGTCCTATTGGTTAGTTTTTTTAAAGAAGGAAAACTAAACCCAAAAAGAGGAAAGAAAAAATATACCCTCGCCCCCCCCCCCCCCCCCACTACATATAGAATGGAATCTGGAATAATGTCCCTGTTGGACTTGATTCTGTTAAAAATATTAAAAGTAAACCTGGGTCTTCTTTATATTGGTGTGTGTGTGTCTTTGTGTGTGTGTCTGTGTGTGTGTGTCTGTGTGTGTACGTTTGTGTGTGTGCTTACTTTCATCATTCAGATGTTAGAATTCATAACAGAGAGCCATTAGTTACTTGACGCAATTTACCAGCCTACTGTAGAGCATAAGTTCAGATCTTAATGGTGACTTATTGTCATTTGGGACTGTTCGAATGGCATATCAAAGGAAGAGAATCTCAAGTAAGTTGTCTAAATTTAGTAAAGAAATCTCCTCTTCCTGGTGGTTTTTTCTTTGTATTTCTTTTGGAGCACCATAGACATAATAGATAGCACTAAGAAATTTGGTTCCAATACTATACTTTTTTGAAAAGCTGTGACTTTCTTTTCAGGTTTTGTTTAATACTAGCAACTGATGTCTGAACCATGAACCGAGACCATATGGATCTTACCTCTTGCAGTGTAAAATTGCACTCCTGTTTGGACTCTTGCTGTTTAATTCAGAATGTAATTTTAATGAGTTCTTTTTTTCTTTTGTTTTCTTGATATATATGCAGCCTACGTACTCTATTAGAATTTGAGGTCAACTTTTATAATTCCCAAGAATTAATTGTAGAAAAAGTTATGCTTTATAAATATGTACGTGTGGAGAACTAGCACCCCCTAGTGTATTAAAGGCCCCCAAAGATTTCATCTGGCATTTAATAAGCTAATAACAACAAACAGAAATGTATCCTAATGGACAGATTGTTTGTAAACTTTTATCACTGGCATTATGGCATAACTTGTTTAGGCACAGGGCAAGTATTTTTTTAAGTTAATAAAAATCATAAATAAAAAGGATGGAAGTCACATTTCAAATATTGAAACTAAAATTAGAAAACCATCATTGGCCATTTGAACTGTTGGTGATATTTTAAAACTGTGAAATAAAATAGCAATCTGTGGTCATGTTGCTAATTTTCTAAATTCTCTCTTTTGAAAAATCTCAGCAACATGCTTAATTGTTTATGGAAGACTATAAAACTGAAAGTATTTAGGATTTCTCTTCTTTTGGTGACTGTTATACTGTATGTTGCCTAATGAAACTGTAAACTGAAAATTATAGCTTCATTCCAGAGAGTAAGAGGACTTATTCCAACAGATGGCATCAAAACACCGGTCTAAACTGTATGATCGCTGATTGTTAATTGCATCTGTAAAACAATCCTTTTAAACAGAGTAATGCATTTTATCATACAGATTATAGTTCTACGCTTTTTGGTTTTTCAATGTGTGTTAACATTTTCTGCTCCAATGTAAGATTTGGTGCTTGCATAATTATCAGATTAAACAACAGAACAACAGTGACTCAATCATTTTTAAGAACCAGGCATAAGGGAGATAGAGAACCATGAATCACATTTTTTTTTTTTAAGGACATGCTTTTTGAGAAATGTTTAGGTTCTTATTTGGTTATATAAAACAGGAAGAATGGGCTGGATCTCATCCTTATCAAATTAAAACAGTAGAAACCTATGAAAAGATCTTAAATATATGATTAACATATACTGTATTTTTAAATATTTCTCACTGTAGATGGAAATATGTTTAATCTACATGGATATTTTGAATGAAAAGGAAATCTATGAAGCACATAATAAGAAAGGACTGAAAGATTTCTCTGTTCTCTGAAAGATTTGGAGATTAAGGCACACAGCATCCCTCTCTGAAATGGTTGCAGTGAAATCTACATAGAAACAGTTGGTGAATTTGATGACATTATGAATATCTTTTCAGTAAGATTTTCCCATATTACTGAGGGCTTTGGGAAGATGGACTATGAAGACCTGATTCTTTCCTCAGCTACTTAGCCCAGATGATTTGGAACTTGGAGCCTGATGTGGCCAGTTTAATTAGAACTTAGCGATGTGGCAAGATTAATTAACATTCATAGCATCACGAAGCAGGTTTTTGGTTTATGGGAGTCACATCTGATTCTTCTCTTTACATCGAACGTATTAAGTATAAACAGAATTAATGACTGCCAAACTCCTCCTACTTTAATTTCTTGTACCACTGACTGGGAAGGGATGGTCATAGTAAACTTGCCTGTTGAACTGGAACTATACGTTTAGTAAATCAACTTATGATGATTAGATTTCTAAGTTTTTGGATATCTTCATCTGATACTTTAATGCCACTAAGGAAGTGTCACTTATCAGGCATTATCAACAATGTAGATTCTAGATAGAAAACATCAAAACCAAGAACTTTAATATAACCACAAAGGATGTCTAAGCAGCAAGAAGACTTATCTTTAAAAGTCTACAATAAACCCTTGCCCCCACCTTTTTTTTTTTGAAAAGAATTCATACAACGTTTTCTGATTTTTAAGCCTACAGCAGGTTAGAAAAAGCAAGTTGCTAGTGGCGAGCACATGGGGTGACATCTGATATCTCACTCGGAAGAAAGAGCTGGAAAAATTGTATTAACAAATCAGAAAAATATTGGCTAATTGCCAAGGGAAAAACATTAACTTGAGATCTCCCAGCAGATGCTACCTTCACCAAGAAACCAAGGTTGACATCACCAGGAATAAGACATTGCATCACAAACCCTTAGATATTGCGTACTAAAGACAGGAAAAAAAATCTTGCTTACTTATTGTGGTATTTTTGCCGAAAATGTATAACTTTAATAAGATCATTGGAAAAGTCAGGCAAATTGAAAGACATCCTATAAAATGACTGTTACTCATCAAAAGTGACAGGACTGTGGCAGACCAGGATAGACTGAGGATCTGTCACAGATTGTAGGTGACTAAGGAGACAAAGAGATTAATCTCAATGTGGGATTCTGGACTGGATCTTGGAACAGAGAGAACACTATTGGAAAAATTGGTGAGATTTGAAAAAGATTTGCAGTTTACTTAATAGTATCTATTGTACCAATGGTGATTTCTTGGTTTTGTTGATTGCACTGTGGTTATTTAAGATAATAGCATTGGGGAAGTTGAGTGAAGGGTATATGTAGACATTCTATGCTATTTTTCAAGTTTTAATTAAGTCTAAAATTATTTCAGGATAAAAATTTTTTAAATCCCATAAGACTCAAAGTGTATAGTAGTCTGGGGCCATTCAGTGAAGGAGTAAAAAGCCCTGTTATATACCTGAGTTGTATAACATAATTATTGATATTCAATGTCAGGAGCATAAGGAAGAGTTATTTTCAGTATCGTTTGTTTAATGTAAATCAGAAAGCATGTAATGCAGTTTAGAAACATTGATATAGGGGTGACTGGGTGGCTTAGTCGGTTAAGTGTCCAACTCTTGATTTCAGTTTAGGTCATGTTCTCACGGTTAGGGAGATAGAGCCTCCTGTA